>NC_057757.1:3301999-3349942 GCF_004010195.1 Chiloscyllium plagiosum
ACCCTCACTCTCTCTCTTGCTATCTCTCGCCCTCTCTCCACTCTTTCTCCCCCTACCTTCTTTCTCGCTATCTCTCTCTGTCTCTCTCTCTCTTCCTCTCCACCCTCCCTCTCTCGTTCTCTCTGTCTGTTGTTTCATCTCTCCCTCCCTCTCTCTTTCTACCCCAGTCTCTGCCTCTCACTCTCCCTCCCTCCCTCTCATTCTCCCTCTCTCTCTCGGTCACGCTCTCTCTCCCTCACTCTCTCCCTCCCTTCTCTCTCTGAAGCTGTAGGGGCCATTTCTAATCCCGAGTGATTGTGGGAGCACCTCAGCCCGGAGGCTGCTGTGCCCCTGACTTTCAGACAGAGTGGTGTAGAGGGAGCTTTACTTTGTATCTAACCCCATGCTGCCCCTGTCCTGGGAGTGTTTGATGGGGGACAGTGTAGAGGGAGCTTTACTCTGTATCTAACCCTGTGCTGTCCCTGTCTGGGGAGTGTTTGGTGGGAATACTTTTGATGGAACACTGCTCCAGAAAATGATCTTTACTTGAACAAGGACTGACCTCAGAAATATGTTGGACAGAAGTTGATGTTAAGAATCCGGGAAAGATTTACAAAAGAAAACTGGAATTGGGAAAGCCATTGGATGAAAGTACTGGAAGGGACAATAGGAGAGTGTAATGTGACAGATCAGTATGAGTGGGTAGAAGAGTGAGTGATAGGAGGAAGCAATGGGAGGGAACAACAGGAGGGAGCAATAGCAGGAGCAATATATTGGACTAATAGGAGGGAGTAATAAATGGGAGTAATTAGGAGGAGCAGTAGGGGGTAGCAACGGGTGTGAGTTTTAGGTAGGAGTTACAGGAGCAGTAACCGGTGGCATTATTTTAAATGAGTAGTAGGATCAATAGGAAAGGAGATCTCATGGAATGGGGAAGCAGATGGAATGAGGTGACATTCAACCAGAGACATTAATCAATTTATTTGTGGAGGCGTTGATTGAGTTAACTGAAGTAATTAGGCAATGAAAAGACAGTTCCAATAGAGGTGAATGAAGTGAACAGCAGTGGCTGCTGTCTGAGGTGAAGTTAATATTAAACGCATCGGGACTGTGTGTTAATATCCAGTGATGGTGTTTCTCTCTCAGCAGAGGCTGCAAGCCATTTGACATGCTTCCACTGTGCTCACTGAAGGGAGTCTTTCCCTACAGTTTATGGAAGGTTCATTAGTTTAAGAGAATTGGCGCAGTGAGAGGCAGGAGAGACAAAAACGCCGGAAGAGAATGAGAATCAGGACGACTGGGGTTGGGATGGGATCTGTCAGGATAATTAAACTCATAATTAAAAATGATTATTGCCCAATCTGTAGGTGATGGCAAAAGGAGTGAAGACAAGTTATTGCTTTTCAGGCTGAATAAAAACAAAATCAATGAATTTTGACTAATGGACAGTGTTTAGAATTGATGCTGAAGCTCCCGATATGTTCACGAAAATGAATGCCCTGCACTATGGTTTGATTTGATTTGATTTATTAATGTTACATGCATTGAGATACAGTGAAAAGTATTGTTTTGCATGCTATCCAGGTAAATCACACATTATGTAAGTACATCAGGATAATGGAACAGAATGCAGAGTATTTGCAGAGAAGAAGCAACTCTAATATATGAGAGGTCTGTTCATGAGTCTGATCACAGTGGGGAAGAAGTGATTCATGAATCTGTTAGTATGTGTTTTCAAACTTTTGTACTTTCTGCCCAATGGAAGAGGGTGGAAGAGGTGAGAGGAATCTTTGATTATGTCATGAATAATATACAAAGGAAGAGGTCTCTCAGTGACACTGTGGTAATGCTAATTCCGAAAGCTCGGGCTACATCTCTGGGGACATCAGTTCAAATCCCACTATTGGGTTGAAATTTAAATTCACACGATTAAAATCCGGAATTGAGAGCTAGTCTCGGTCATGATTGTTGTTAAAAAGCACCATCTGATTCACTTGTGGCCTTCAGCAAAGGAAATCTGCTGTCCTTATCAGATCTGGCTCCAGACCCATAACCATAGGGTTGAGCAAGCCACTCCGCACAAGGCGGTAGAGAGGTAATGTCACTAGACTAGAGCTCACAGCTAAAATTCTGAGGTTCAAATCTCACCAGGATAGATGGTTAAAAATATAGAATAAAAAGTTCCTAATGATGAATCTATAACCACTTCCTATTCTTGTAAAAATCCCATCTAAATTCAGTAATCTCCCTTTACGAAGGGAATTCTATCCATTCTGGCTTACACGTGACTCCAAGCCCACCGCCAGTGCGATTGACTGTTAGCTGCCATTTGGACATTTAGACACTTATGGACTTCCTACAGTGTGGAAGTAGGCCAGTCAGCCCACTGAGTTCACACCAACTTTCCAAAAAGCATCCCACTCAG
Organism: Chiloscyllium plagiosum; assembly: GCF_004010195.1. Classification (NCBI taxonomy): domain Eukaryota; kingdom Metazoa; phylum Chordata; class Chondrichthyes; order Orectolobiformes; family Hemiscylliidae; genus Chiloscyllium; species Chiloscyllium plagiosum. Next base: position 3,304,404 of record NC_057757.1, read on the forward strand.
ATCCACCCCCCTACCCAATGCCTGCAATCCTGCATTTTCTATGGCTAACCTATTTAGCCTGCATATTTTTGGATACTATGGGCAATTCCCCATGGCCACTCCACCCTGACCTGCACGTCTTTGGACTGTGGGAGGAAACCGAAGCACCCGGAGGAAACCCACGCAGACACGGGGAGAATGTGCAAACTCCACACAGACAGTCACCCGAGGGTGGAATCGAACCTGGGACCCTGGTGTTGTGAGGTGGCAGTGCTAACCATGCTGCTCATTCTTGGAAGGACAGAGTCTCATTTGTATGGAGACAAACTGCAGAAAGCAGCAATACAAAGGGACTTGGCAGGACTTGGACACAACACACAGAAAACCAGCACACAGATTCAGGAAGGGTAATGGAATGTTGGCCCTTATTTCAAGGGGGTTGGAATAGAAGTGTAGGGAAGTCTTACAGCAACTGCAAGACCCCCTTATTTAAGTCTAGTGAAGGTTCACTAGGATGATCCCCAGAATGGAGAGATTGTCTTATGAGCAAAGGCTAAATACGTTGGGACTCCCCTCGCTGGACTTTAGGAAAATAAGAGATGATCTCATTGAAACAAATTGGATTCTTAAGGGGCTTGACAGATGCTTACTTTAGCATTTGGAATTCTCTTCCCAGAGGACAATGGAAGCCGAATGCTTCAAGGCTGAGAGAGATAGAGAGATGAGAGAGTCAAGGGTTAAGGGATGGGAAATGGATTTGAGACTATGGAAGGCTTGAGGGGCTGAATGGCCTCATAAATGCCTTTAACATGGGAAAATGCACTAGGGAACTTTAAACTGTCTTGAAACCTCAACGTTACAGTGGCTGAGTAGAGAGCTTTTGTGTTCAGCTTTGCTGTAAGCATGAATGCTGTGGAATGACTCACACAGACATTAAGGGAGATGCAATGCTACATTAGGTCGTGTCAAAAATCCTAGTGGCTTTAAACTCGGAGCTGTTTGTCACTCAGTAGACCAAGGATTGGCCTTTAATTCCTAAATCGGAGCCCGTGGGGAAAAGGTGTGGAGGAAGAGGCCATTCAGCCCCTAGAAGCTGCCGGCCCACTCAATCGGAGTGTGGTTTGTCACCATCGGGACTCAACCAACCTGCCACATTTCTCTCTTCATGCCCTTACCCAAGACTGAGATGGCCTGGAGGGTATAAGGGACCATGGCGGTGGGGGTGGTTGGATTGACACAGAGAATATAAAGGGGACATGAATATGTGAGGTGAGGGTGTGATTGGCATGGAGGGACCACAGTGGGGGTGGGAGGTGAGTGGTAGACCGTGGGTTGGCACTGATTCAGATAGAAGTCATAAAAGGGATATGAATGTGCATGGCAGGGGTGCGCAAATCTCCTGAGAAGCCTCTGACCCCTTCGCTCCTAGACTCTGTCAGCGATTCAAGATGGCGGCTCATCACTGCCTTCTCAAGAGCAACTGGGGATTTGAAATAAATGCTGGCCCAGCCAGTGAAACCCGCATTCTGTCAAATAATAATAAAGTAAGACACTCCTTGTTATAGCAAAGTCCCACTTGCTCCCCACTCTCTGGGCAAAGAACTTTCTCTTCAACTTACAGGAGGGTTTATTCTTGACTGTCTTATGTTGCTGGCTCCTAGTTTTGGCCTCTCCTCTAAGGTGGAAACATCTGCTCTACTGCAACCTTTTCAAACCCTTCTGTAATCTCATTGTTATTCTGTCATAAGGCATCACTGTCTGGGTAAACATTTATTGCCCATCTCTAGTTGCCCCTTGCAAAGGTGGGGGTGAGCTGCCTTCTTGAACCACTAAAGTCTGTGTGCTGTAAGACCACCCATACAGTGCCACAGTTCCAGGATTTTGATCCAGCGACACTCAAGGAATGGCAATATATCTCCAAGTCAGGAGGGGAACTCGCAGTGGGGTGGTGTTCCCATGTATCTACTGCCCTTGCTCTTCTAGATGGATGTGGTTGTGGGTTTGGAAAGTGCTGTTGAAGGATCTTTGGTGAATTCCTGTAATACATCTTGTAGATGGTACACACTACTGTGACTGAGCATTGGTGGTGGAGGGAGTGGATGTTTGTGGATGTGGTGCCAATCAAGTGGGTTGCTTTGTCATGGAGTCATAGAGTTGTACAGCACAGAAACAGACCCTTCGGTCTAACTCATCCATGCCGACAATATATACTAAATTAATCTAGTCCCATTTGCCAGCATTTGGCCCATACCCATCTAAACCCTTCCTATTCATGTACCCATCCAGATGCCTTTTACATATTGTAGTTCTACCAGCCTCCACCACCTCCTCTAGCAGCTCATTCCATACACACACCACCCTCTGAGTGAAAATGTTGCCCTTCAGGTCCCTTTTAAATCTTTCTCCTCTCACTTTAAACCTATACCCTCTAGTTTTGGACTCCCCTACCTTGGAAAAGACCTTGGCTATTCACCCTATCCATGCCCCTCATGATTTTATAAATTTCTGTAAGGTCACTCCTTCACCTCTGACGCTCCACAGAAAATAGCCCCACTCTATTCAGCCTCTCCTTGTAGCTCAAACCTCCAATCCAGGCAACATCCTTGTATTTTTTTTCTGCGCCCTTTCCTTTTTAATACCATCCTTCCTATAGCAGGGCAACCAAAACTGTACACAGTATTCCAAAAGTGGCCTCACCAACGTCTTGTACAGCTGCAACATGCCCTCCCAACTCCTATACTCGATGCTCTGACCAATGAAGGCAAGCGTGCCAAACACTTTCTTCACAACCTGATCTACCTGTGACATCAATTTCAAGGAAGTATTAACCTGTATCCCTCGCTCTCTGTTCGGCAACACACCCCAGGACCTTACCGTTAAGTGTATAAGTTCTGCCCTGGTTTGTCTTAGCAAAATACAACACTCACATTTGTCTAAATTAAACTCCATTTGCCATTCCTTGGCCCCATTGGCCCAGCTGATTAAGATCGCATTGTTCTCTTCGATAACCTTCTTCACTGTCTACTATAGCACCTACTTTGGTGTCATCTGCAAACTTACAAACCTTGCTTCTAATATTCCCACCCAAATCGAGAAACAGTGGCCCAGGACAGATTGTTCAACCCTACAGTCCTTGCTGGTCATTATATTCCATCTGAACTTCTTTTCTCACTAAGTCTTACGATGCTAACCCTCTTTCCCTTTCCCCTTCCCCAAAATGATGATCTAACTCCACCCCTGCAAACTCCCTAAACACATCCATAATATTTGCCTCAACTTGGCAGACCTCTACCAAATTTCCTCCCAAGCTTGGGATCTTAAACCTTGGCTTTTCCCAATCAATCAGCAGGGCTTGAAAATTCCTCAGCCCACTTTTGTAAATCTCCCTGAAGCGCAGACTCCAGAAAGGGACATGATTTCCTAAAAGAAAATTGCCAGGAAGGATGGAAATCCGGAGCTAGGTGCAGACTGAATTAGCCGACTGCACAGTCGCAGTGAAAAGATAAGTTTTTTCAAAACGTCCCGCATGGTATCCGAGCTCAGCAGAACAGAGACACGAAATATGCCTATCTCTGTGCAACAGCGCTGGTGAGTCATCGGCTCAGCGGCTCCAAGCTCAGCTGCAGAAACATAACAGTAAACACTGTCTGAAAAGGATTGATGTTAGTCAGCCGTGACTGTCGTTGCTTTCAAGGTGATGTGTGGGGGATAGAGCTAGCTGTGTTTCAGCTTATTTCACGCTTGAGCCAGTTTTGATAGACTTGCCGAATCGCCCAAAAAGGAGGTCATTTGGCCGATTATGTTCACTCTGGCTGCTTTCGAAAAGCAATCTGCTGGATCCCACTGCTACGCACCTATGTACCCCATGCAATTCTCTCATCCCGGGGAGTTCAGGATCAGATATACGTACTAGTAGCCAATTACAACGATAAGGTAGACATTCTTACAGTGACCTTGAGGAGAACTTGTGAGGCAATGCATTTTGGGAGGTCAAATACCAGAGGGAAGTATCCAGGAAATGGCCGTACCCTTAGAGGCATTGATATGGAACATAGAACAGTACAACACAGGAATGTGCCCTTCGGTCTATAGATTAGATTACATTACAGTGTGGAAACAGGCCCTTCGGCCCAACAAGTCCACACCGCCCCGCCGAAGCGAAACCCACCCATACCCCTACATTTACCCCTTACCTAACACTACGGGCAATTTAGCATGGCCAATTCACCTGACCCTGCACATCTTTGGACTGTGGGAGGAAACCAGAGCACCCAGAGGAAACCCACGCAGACACGGGGAGAACGTGCAAACTCCACACAGTCAGTCGCCTGAGGCGGGAATTGAACCCGGGTCTCAGGCGCTGTGAGGCAGCAGTGCTAACCACTGTGCCACCGTGCCGCCCACAGTGGTCTGTTATGGACTAGGCCAGACCACTCAGAGCATTCTTAAGTAGGCAGCCCCAGACCATAATTTTGCAATTTGTTTTGGAAAGCATCCAGTGAAAATTACCCGGGTTGTTAGCTGGGTCGACTACTAGATTTTGGAACAGACAAAATATTATTCACAAAATTACACAATGAAACACAAAGAACAGGATAAAGAACCTCTAAAGAACTCAGTCTATCCAAACTAGACTTAATTATGCTGTTCCAAATATACACAACAGTCCCAAAAAGCAAACTCCCTGTAAAACCCAGTATAAAAGGAACACATGCTTACAGGTTGGAGTTGAAAGGCAGAAAGAGAGAGAGTGAGTTTCCACACAGCTCCCTGTTGAAGTCTTCACCTGTTCAAGACTGAACTAAACTGCCCAGCTCAGTTAGAGAGCTGACCATTCCCCTTTCTTTATACAGGTCACTTCTAAAACTTTGGCCTGAAGTCTCATCTGTTTAGATATAAACAAAAGGCCTCTCAAAATCTTTTTCATCTCTGTACCAAACCAGACTGATCGGAGCCTGGCCCGGATGATTACCCCTCTGAAAGAAATCAAGGACAGAGTCTCCTTGAGTCAAGGAATAGCTTTTAGAGAGAAAAAAAGGAACTAGCTTTGTGACAGGCCCATAAAATTGTGCCAAACATGCCGCCAAATAGAACTAATTCCTTCTGCCTGCCCCTGGTCCATATCCCTCCATTTCTTGCATATTCAATGGCTTATCTAAAACCCCCTTAAACGCCACTATCGTAACTGTCTCCATCACCACCCCTGGCAAAGCTTTCCAGACTTCTACCACACTCTGTGTAAAAAACTTGCCTCTCACATCTCCTTTGAACTCCTCTCCCCCCCCCCCCCACACACACACATCTTAAAATCTTAAATGCATGCCCCCGAGTATTAGACGTTTCAACTCTGGGGAAATGATTCTGACCTATCAATGCATCTCATCATTTTACAGACTTCTATCAAGTCCACTCAGCCCCGGCTGCTCCAGAGAAAACAACCCGAGCCTCTCTAGCCTCTCCTTTTGCTCCTGCCCTCAAATCCAGGCAGCATCCTGGTAAATCTTTTCTACACCCTCTCTAAAGCCTACACATGCTTCCAGTAATGAAACGACCAGAATTAATGCAATACTCTAAATGCAGCCTAACCAAAGTCATACAAAGCTACAACATGATATCCTGACTCTTGCGCTCAATGTCATATGCCTTCTTTACCACCGTGGGAGAAAATGAGAACTGCAGATCAGAGTTGAGAGTGTGGTGCTGGAAAAGCACAGCAGGTCAGACAGCATCCAAGGAGCAGGAGAATTGATGTTTCAGGCATAAGCCCTTCCTCAGGAATGAGGTTCATTCCTGATGAAGGGCTTCTGCCCGAACCGTCGATTCTCCTGCTCCCCGGATGCTGCCTGACCTGCTGTGCTTTTCCAGCACCACACTCTCGACTACCCTATTTATTTGTGTGGTCACTTTCAGGGATCAATAGCTTTACACCCCAAGATCCCACATCCACAAGCATCCACTCCCTCCACCACCGATGCTCAATCACAGCAGTGTATACCATCTACAAGATGCTGTACAGAAATTCACCAAAAGTCCTTAGAAGGCTCCTTCCAAACCCACAAGCATTTCCAAGTGGATGGATAAGGGCAGCAGATACATGGGAATCACCACTCCATGCAGGTTCCCCTCTGAGCCACTCAGCATCCTGATTTGGAAATATATCAGCCACTGTTGCTGGGTCAGAATCCTGGAATTCCCTCCCTAATAGCATTGTGGGTCAACCCACAGCAAGTGGACTGCAGTGGTTCAAAAAGGCAGCTCACCCCCACCTTCACAAGGGGTAACTAGGGACAGGCAATAAATGCGGGGCCCAGCCAGTGACACCCACATCCCACCAATTAATTTTTAAACAATGTATTCAAAGCTGAGCTAGACAGATTTTTGACCGATGAGGAGTGAAGGATTTGGGGTTGAGATCAGATTGGAAAGCAGATAGAGGACAAAGTCCAAGCAGCCCTAATCTTATTGAATGACAGAATACCGCTGGTAAAGCCGAATGACCTACCCTACTCCTAATTTGTGTGATTTACTTTTTTTTATTCATTTGTGGGACTTAGGTGGCACTGGCTGGCCAGCATTGATAGCCCAGCCCTATTTGCCCTTGAGAAGGTATTGGTGAGCTGCTGTCTTGAATCGCTGCCATCTGTTTGCTGTGGGTTGACCCACAATGCCGGTAGAGAGGGAATTCTGGGATTTTGATCCAACAGCTGTGAAGGAACGGTCATATATTTCCAAGTCAGGATGGTGAATGGCTTGGAGGGGAACTTGCAGGTGGTGGTGTTCCCAAGTACCTGCTGCCCTTGTTCTTCGAGATGGAAGTGGTCATGGGTTTGACAGATGCTGTCTACGGATCTTTTGTGAATCTCTGCAGTGCATCCTGGAGATAGTACTGCTGCTGAGCGCCGGTGGTGAAGGGAAGGGATGTTTGTAGATATGGTGCCAATCAAGCAGGTTGCTTTGTTTTGGATAGTGTCAAGCTTCTCGAGTATTGTTGGAGCTGCACCCATCCAGGGCAAGTGGGGAGTATTCCACACTCCTGACTTGTGCCTTGTAGATGGTGGACAGGCTTTGGGGGTGTCAGGAGGTGAGTTACTTGCTGCAGTATTCCTAGTCTCTGACCTGCTCTTGTAGCCACAGTGTTTATGTGGTGAGTCCAGTTGAGTTTCTAGTCAATGGTAACCCCAAGGTTGTTGACAGTGGGGGATTCAGTCATGGTAATACCGTTGAATGTCAAGGGGCGGTGGTTAGAGTGTCTCTTATTGGTGATGGACCACCATCTACAAGGCACAAGTCAAGAGTGTGATGGAATACTCCCCACTTGCTGGATGGGTGCAGCTCCAACAGTGCTGTCAATGAGTCTTATGATGACTATAAGAAACCCCATAAAGAACCTGCTGAAGAATGAGAAAGGTTGAGTAGGTGAGGCATATTGTAGCCTTGGTGGTGAGGAAGTGAATGTTTAAAATGTTACCTATTGCCTCGGGCAATCTAATCGTTTAAAACTAACATCCTTGAAAAAATATTCATGTTAAAGCCATAAATGGAATGTGTCAGCCATTGCTTGAATCACACAGTGACCTTTATGGAGAATATAATGAACAGTATGTTCATGCACAGACTTGCATTAACCTTTGCACAGAATGAGACAGTGCGGGGGGGGGAGGGAAATAGCGGAGGAGGGAGAGAGTACAAGAGTGAGGTGGAAGAGAGAGTGTATGAGAGAGAGATCACTGTTTTCTTGGAAAATAAACAGTATAAGGAATAACAGAATGAGAAATACATGGATGCGCAGACTCAAATACTTGTTAACACAATTATTCACCCACTCACTTTCATGCACACACACTCTCATGTACACTCTCATATATTCACTCGCAGACACACGTTCTCTTGCATACTCATTCTCACACACACACTCTCTCAAACACACTCTCACAGACACACACATGCTCTCACACACAGATTCTCTCACATGCTGTCTCGCAACACACACACACACAATCTTACACATACACACACACAGACTCTCGCACACATTCACTCAATCTCTCACACAAAAGCACACACTCTCACACTTTCACAAACACACACATGCACACTCACACATGCAGATTCTCTTACACACTCATTCTCACACATACACACATAATTTCACACTTGCACACAGTCTCACACATATGCACACACTCATACTCACGCACACTCTCTCACACACATACTATCACACACATTCTCATAAATATGCACACAAGCATACATTCTCATATGCACATTCTCTCTCACACATACACTCTCACACACGGTCATATTCTCACATACTCACACTCACAGATAGAAACATATACTTTCACACACAGACACACACTCTCACACTCAGATGTATCCTCACCCAGATGCACATTTTCACACTCACAGAGACACACACACTCAAACACATATTCTCACACTCACAGGCAGACACATACACAGACACACTCTCACACTCACAGACACACTCTTACATAAATCTCTCTAACACACAGACACACCCTCACATACAGACACGCAGTCACGCACTCTCACACATACTCGTACTGTCACACACTCACAGACACACACTAATACTTACATACTCTCACATAAATCATTATGGGTGATTTAGGAGACATCAGATACAGGCTCTTGGGACTGAAGCAGACACTAGACACAGGGTCTAAGGACAACTAGACAAGCAGGAGCTGCAACTGTTGAACAGAGCACAGGCAGACCTTGCCAACACTGGGAAGAGAGACCCACACCAGAGTTATAGGCCAGGGGAGTCAGACAGACATGAGGCAACAGAGTGGGGGCTAGGACTAGGGATGGGGTGAGCAATGGCGTGGCTGGTGGGGAATGCTGGTTAGACAGAACGCTGAGCCAGCTCACAGATACTTGGAAGTGAGACAAGCCCAGACGTAGATGATGCAGCAGAGATCTGATAAGGGAGAGCACAAGGCTGTCTGAGTTTTAATCTGAAAGGTCTCCATACTTGGGTCCATGACTCATTGTTTGCAGCTTTGATAAATAGGAGAAAGGAACAGAGGGAACACGTACTCTGACAGTGAGAGCCAACTCTTTTCCCTGTCCCCTGCTTGTCAGTCAATTTATTTGTTAACTTCAGCACCTGAGTGGCTCAGTGGTTAGCACTGCTGCCTCACTGCATCAGGCATCCGGGTTCAATTCCACCCTCGGGTGACTGTCTGTGTGGAGTTTGCACGTTCTCCCCTTGTCTTCGTGGGTTTCCTCCGGGTGCTCCAGTTTCCCCCATAGCCCAAAGATGTGCTGGTTAGAGTGCATTGGCCATGGGAAATGCAGTGTTACAGGGATAGGGTGGGATGTTGTTCAGAGGGTTGGTGTGGATTGAATGGCCTGCTCCCACACTGTAAGGATTGTATGAATGGGGTCCCTTGCGATGTGTTACATTTTGGTGAAGATTTGATTTGACTTATTGGGAATATCTCTCTGGACATTAAAGTAATATTAAAGGGTTAAACTGCACTGACTGAATGTTGTGGAAGTAGGTAGGGATGACAGTCAGCCAGGAATGAGGCTGACTCCCACTCCAATTAGACAGTTATTTGCTGCTATTCCCCCTACTATTATCAGATTAAACAGTCATTCAATCTCTTCTATACTTTCACAGCATCCCCAGCCAATCAGATTCGCTTGAATGATCATTTCCCTGATGCAGAGGTCTATCATACCTACATTGTCTGAGGAAGAGGCAGAGCTAGAACTCATTTGCTGGGCCACCTCAAAGTTAGGACACACTGACATTGTCTTGGGAAATCACTGAGTCAGGGAATCGTCAGCATAACGATTCCACAGGATGAGCATTTGCGTCCCATCCTACCATTGGGGTGACATGTGCGTTGGAGAGCGGGTGGGGAGTGGCCAGAGTATCTGTAAGCATTGCCAACTGACCTGCATAAAGGGAGTGTATTTTCTTTGTTCTGACTCGACTTTGCGCACCTGCGAAGAGGGTCGAAGAGGTCACCTAGTTTGCACAGACTTTAATAAACTTTAACTGTTTGCAGAAGTTGGTGTGTGCGAATTGCATCTCGTGTGTGAAACCTCGGGAAAAGAACCTAACACCAGGGTTCGCAAGAGGTCTCCAGGAATGTGTTACCGCGATCCCATAGAAGTCATGGTGCAGTTACTTCAAGTAAGTCTTGCTACAGCTTGGTGGGACATTGGTGAGACTTTGTTTGAAGGACTCTGTACAGTTTAGACCTCCCTACCAATGGAGGATACGCTGTATTGGAGGCAGATCAGAGCAGACATACATGGCTGATCTCTGGGATGAAGGGGTGTGCGGTTCACCTGATGAGGAGAGGTTGAGCAGGCGGGGCCATTACCCATTGGAGTTTTGAAGAACGAGAGGTGACCTTACTAAACCACAGAGTCATACACATGGAAACAAACCCTTTGGTCAAACCCGTCCATGCTGACCAGGAGTCCTAACCTAATCTAATCCCATCTGCCTGCATTTGGCCTATAGACCTTTAAATCCTTTCTCTTCATCTCCCCACCCAGATGCCTTTTAAATGTTGTCATTGTACCAGCCTCCACCACTTCCTCTGGCAGTTTTTCCAAACATGCACCACCCTCTGTGTGAAAAAATTGCTCCTTAGGTCCCTTTTAAATCTTTCCCCTCTCACCTTAAACCTTTTCTCTCTAGTTTTGGACTCCCCCACCCAAGGGAAAAGACCTTGGCTATTCAGCTTAACATTATGGCCTCTAGTTTTGGACTCCCCTACCCTTGGCTATTCACCCTACCCATACCCATCATGATTTTACAAAACTCTATAGGTCACCCCTCAGACTCTGACACTCCCAGGAAAAAAGCCCCCAGCCTATACAGCCTCTCCTTATAACTCAAACCTCCTGTCCCCAGCAACATCATTGTAAATTTTTTTCTGTCCCCATTCTGGTTTCACAACATCTTTCCTGTAGCAGGGTGCCCAGAATTGAATGCAGTATTCTAATGTTCTGTATAGCCACAACATGACCTCCCAACTCCTGTACTCAGTGTTCTAACCGATCAAGGCAAGCATGCCAAATGCCATCTTCACTGCCCTGTCTACCTGGGTCTTTCAAGTATGGGGATATTTTTCGGGCTATATGCTAAAAAGGTCTATTAGTGGGGCGGATGGTGCTTGTGGAATGAGGGGAAGCATCACAATTAATGGTCCCTGTCAGATCGGCAGCAAAGAATCAGTATGTGCTCAAGGCTGACATGAATGGATGTGGGGCACTATAAATCTCTCCCTGGCTGACATATCTTATAGCTCCAGCCCTACTGGGGGACAGGGTGGCAAATAAATGTGAAAGCTATGGTGCAGCTAAAGTGATCTCCCAGCCAGTGTCAACATTGGCTCTGCAGTGTGGTTGGCAGTTGATTGATTTTGATTTTAGCAGAGCTGAAATCTAAGACGTGTGCCCTGTCAGTTTCAATGTAATTGACAAAAAGAAAACAACAAAAGACTGCTCCTCCTGTGACGTGCAGCAGTGTCAGTTTATTTTTGCAAAGGCTGGATTCATTGACCTAAAGAGCTTATGCATTGAGGTGCGTTAGAAATTGTCTTCTTTCTCTCTCTCTATCTGCCTCTTTATTTCGATTAATATTGTGCAGACTTTTCAATATCCCCCCACGTAGAAACACTGACGCACAGCGAGATTTGCAGTGGGTGACTCACCAGCCTCAGGAGAACGTGTCTTTCCCAAATATAACCTGCGCTGATAGCTCCTGAATATAGATGAGCTCTGTAATATCTCTCCCCAACTCCCCTCACCCCTCTCAGCCCAATCCCACCCTCTGAGAAAACACAATCTACTCAAATGTCATTACTTCTTCAAAGCTCATGACCCTTGACTTGGACAATGCAATGTAATTGTCTCTGTCACTCTGGCAGTCAGCCACAGCAGTACAGACTTTGCAGCCCCTTGCTCGCTGTTGTTTGTGATCAGCACCAAGTTTTCTCTGCACAATCTTTTATCTCTGTACCCCCCCCAACCCCGTTCTCTTTATCAATCTCTCTCTCTTCCAACTCCTCTCTCTCGTTTTTCACTTTCTATTCATTTAATTTTTTCTCTTTTTTTCTTCACTCTTTCTCTTTATCAATCTCTCTCCAAATGCTTCCTCTCTCAGTTTTTCACATTCTGTTCATCTGAAATTTTCTCTCTCCCTTTTGCTCTTCTCCTGTTCTCTTTATCAATCTCTCTCTCTTCAAACTCTTCCTCTCTCATTCTTTCACATCCTATTCTTTTCATTTCTTTCTCTCTCTCTCTCTTTTTCTCTTCCCTATTCTCTTGATCAATCTCTGTAAATTTTTTTCACTTTCTGTACATCTGAAATTTTCTCTCTCTTTTTCTCTTCCTCACTCTCTTTTTCAATTTCTCCCTTTAAACTCTTTCTTTCACTTTCTGTTCATCTGAAATTTTGTCTCTTTTTTTTCTCTTTCGCATTTCTCTTTTTCAATCTGTCTCTAAACTCATGCTTTCTCTTTCTGTTCACCTGACTTTCTCTCCTTTTCTTTTTATCACTCTCTCTCTTCAAACTCCTCCTCTCATTATTTCACGTGAAATTTTCACTCTTTTTCTTTTCCCCATTTCTCTTTATCAACCTCGGTCTCTAAACTCATTCTTTCTGTTCATCTGAATTTCCATCTCTGTTCTCTCTCCGCTCACCCGTTGGCAACTCTTCCCTCTGTTTTTTTTAGATTTAGATTCCCTACAATGTGAAACAGGCCCTTCAGCTCAACAAGTCCACACTGACCCTCCAAAGAACAACCCACTAAGACCCATACCCCACGTTTACCCCTCATTAATGAACCTAACACTACGGGCAATTTAGCATGGCCAATTCACCTAACCTGCACATCTTTGGATTGTGGGAGGAAACCGGAGCAGAACCACGCAGACACGGAGAGAGTATGCAAACTCCATACAGACAGTTGCCTGAGGTGGGAATTGAACCCGGGTCCCTGGCGCTGGGAGGCAGCAGTGCTAACCACTGAGCCACCATGCCGCCCTCCTGTTCCTGTTCCTGTTCCTGTTCCTGTTTCAAATTCAATTCAATTCAATCCTTTCCTTTTGTATATGTCAGAATGTTTGTTTTTATCTCTCTAACACATCTCTCTCCCTCTTTTTGTCCATCTAAATTTCTCTCTCTCTCCTATCTCTTCTCTTTATTTTTAATTCAAACACTCTCTTTTGCAGCTCTCCCTGAATGACATTTTCTGGTCTCTGTATCGGTAAGGTCTTTACAACAAAGGGCATATCCAATTGATCTGTATATGCTGTTGAGGAGCCTAGATAGAGTGAGTGGAAGGATAATAGCATCATACAGGACAAAAGAGGCCCTTTGGCCCATCAAGGCTGTACCAAACCAAATCTAGCTACCTGAGCGGAGATGCCAATAATTGGCATGAGGAGTGGAGATTGAAAGTAGATGGGAATTTGGCAGATATCATTTCACCTGAGGGTGTTGAGATTCTGGAACTCACTGCCAAAAAGACAGATCAAGACAGAAACCCTTGTAGCTTTGTAAATGTATTTGGATATGCACTTATGGGCTAAGGGCTGAGAAATGGGATCAGGCAGCAGAGATCTAAACAGGCTGAATGTCAGTTTTCCACGATTCTATGCTTGAAGCCCATTCCACAGGCTGGAGCACACAATTGGGGATGACACTCCTGATGCAGCGCAAAGGGAGTTCAGTTCTCTGTTTTATCAAGAGGACATCAAAAAGAGTTTACACGTTCTCCCTGTGTCTGTGTGGGTTTCTTGGGGTGCTCCAATTTCCTCCCACAGTACTAAGCTATGCAGGTTAGGATGGATTGACCGTACTAAATTGTCCCATTGTATCCAGGGATGTGCAGGTTAGAGTGGATTGACTGTGCTAAATTATCCCGTAGTGCTCAGGGAAGTACAGTTTAGGGTGGATGTGCCATGCTAAATTGTCCCATAGTGTCCAGGGATGTGCAGGTTAGAATGGATGGCTGTGCTAAATTGTCCCGTGGTGTCCAGGGATGTGCAGGTTAGAGTAGATTGGCTGTGCTAAATTGTCCCATAGTGTCCAGGGATGTGCAGGTTAGAGTAGATTGGCTGTGCTAAATTGTCCCATGGTGTCCAGGGATGTGCAGGTTAGGGTGGATTGGCTGTGCTAAATTGTCGCACAGTGCCCAGGAATGTGCAGGTTAGGGTGGATTGGCCGTGCTAAATTGTCCCATAGTGCCCAGGGATGTGCAGGTTAGGGTGGATTGATCATGCTACATTATCCCATAATGTCCGGGCATGTGTTGGCCTGGGAGATTAGCCTGAGGGAATGCAGGATTACAGAGATAGGGTAGTGGGGTGGAAATGCACTTCAGAGGGTCAGTGTGGACTTGATGGGCCAAAGAGCCTGCCTCCACACTGCAGGCATCCTATGATTCTCTGATCTGAGAGATTGTATCGATCAAGGGGAAACTGAACTAAATGACACACAGTCAAAGTTTCTCCCAGCAACAATGCCTCGAGCAATCACAACTGGTTTGAATTCAAACAAAAGTCAGGCAGTTAAACATTCTGTGGTGCAGTCTCTGCAGCAACACCTCCACCAATCAGAGTCCACTTGCCAACCAATTGGCACCTTCTAGTCATGCAATACAAATTGCTGTTCCCTTTCTGTTTTGGCGTTCTTACCCTTTAGTCATAGAGTCATTGAGATGTACAGCATGGAAACAGACCTTCAGTCCAACCCGTCCATGCAGACCAGATATCCCAACCCAATCTAGTCCCACCTGCCAGCACCCGGCCCATAACCCTCCAAACCCTTCCTATTCATATACCCATCCAAATGCCTCTTAAATGTTGCAATTGTACCAGCCTCCACCACATCCTCTGGCAGCTCATTCCATACACGTACCACCTTCTGCGTGAAAAAGTTGGTGACAGCAGAATGTTACATTTCAATGGATATATCTTATTTCAGCAACACTCAGGTGTGTTCTTCCCAGGGACAATCGATTCAGAAACATTGAACGGATTGGGAATGTGTTCTCTAAGAAGTAGAAGGTAGCCTGATAGTGGTCTTCAAAATTACTTAAGGTCTTACTACTGTAGACATAGA
Source organism: Chiloscyllium plagiosum (assembly GCF_004010195.1). Classification (NCBI taxonomy): domain Eukaryota; kingdom Metazoa; phylum Chordata; class Chondrichthyes; order Orectolobiformes; family Hemiscylliidae; genus Chiloscyllium; species Chiloscyllium plagiosum. The sequence continues at coordinate 3,319,513 of NC_057757.1, forward strand.
GTTGTTTCTACAGAAAGACTAGAATTAGGAGGCCATAATTGTCCTTTCATGGGATGTGGGCAAAGACTGGTGAGGCCCATTCCTAATTGCCCCTTAAATTGAGTGTCTAGCATTTCAGAGGGCAGTTAAAGAGTGCCCACATTGCTGTGGTGTGGAACCACATACATGGTAAGGATGGCAGGTTTCAGATGGCGGACTGGGTAAGGATGGCAGATTTCTTTCCAACAGTGAACCGAATGGGTTTTTAGGGCAACCATAATTGCCATGGCCACCGTCACTTGAGCCAAGCCTCAAATTCCAGATTTTATTCATTGAGCTGCTGTGATGGGATTTGAACCCGTGACCCCCTGAGCATTAGCTTAGGCCTCTGGAATTAAGAGTGCAGTGGCATTACCATACCACCAACATCTTCCCTGTAGTTAATTAACACACGCAGGGAGGAATTTGAGGTTATGGGGAATAGGCAGGAAAGTGGAGTTGAAGATTATTGAGCTGAGGGTAGAATAAACTTGATGGGCTGAATGTGCCTCACATCCGCTCATGTGTCATCTGGCTTTACCCCAGAGAGTGGGGACAACTTGGAAGTTTCTCCTGCAGGGAGTAGAAGGAGGTGAATGACATGAGGATATGGATAAAGTTTCATGGGGAGAAGGGTGGGTGGGGGGGTAAGGAGTGTTGAAGAGGTAGGGGAAAGGAGACAAAGCATGGGATAGCATGGGCAGGTTGCTCCGAATGGCCTGCTGATGTGGAATATTTTGGAGCTCCTTTGTAAACAGGTACAGCTCCATCCCGTCCCAGTAGGCACCTCCTTCCTTTGAAATGGGACTGGCAACCATTGATGGGGTGGGTGTGGGTTACAGCTAACCCCTGAACGTGCCCAGCTCTCAAAGCCAACAGAGGTGTCTGGAATGGGTAATAACTGGACTGGGACCCTGGCTGATGCCAACTCTGGGGTTGGGGCATGGGGGGGTGGGCGTGGGGAGAGTCGTGCATGAGTGTCGAATTTTTGACGCATGGCCTAAAACTGGCACTCCAACCTGATCAGAAGAAACTCTTTCTTGGATGCAAGCTGATGATGTGCCCCTGTACATGAATCACTGTAAGATGTCAAAGAAGATGATGGTATTGTGAGAGACGGCCTTCATCTTCTCTTAGGCTCTGAGTGAAAAGAAATCTTTGCATTGAAATTCCAAATTGTTGTTTGATTCATTGCCTCTGTGTGAGTGTGTGTGTGTGTATTTATGTGAGAGTGAGCATGTGTGTACATAGATTCATAGAATCCCTACAGTGTGGAAGCAGGCCATTTGGCCCATCGAGTCCATACAGACCCACTGAAGAGCTTTCCACCCACACCCACTCCCCTATAACCCTGCATTTCCTATGGCTAACCTGCACGTTCCTGGACATTATCGGCAATTCAGTACAGCTAATCCACCCTAACCTACACATCCCTGGACACTGTGGGACAATTTAGCACGGCCAATCCACCCTAATGTACACATCCCTGAAGACTATGGGCATTTAAGCATTGCCAATTCACCCTAACTTATACATCCCTGGATACTATGGGGCAATTTAGCATGGCCAATCCATCTCACCTGCACATCCCTGGAAACTATGGGACAATTTAGCAAGGCCAATCCATCTAACCTGCACATCTTTAGACTGTGGGAAGAAACCCATGTAGACGCAGGGAGAATGTGCAAACTCCACATCTGAAGGTTGAATCAAACCTGGTTCCCTGGCGCTGTGAGGCAGCAGTGCTAACCACTGAGCTACTGTGTGTGTTGCATCCCCATCGTTACTCCAATTCATGTTCTCTTGGTAGTCAGAGTGCATCGGGGAAACTTATAGGGAAAAATAAAGAAATGGCAGGCGAGTTAAACAGAAATTTTACATTGATCTCTGCTGTAGGGGACAACGTGCATTGGTCTGAACAGGTTAAGACCTCAGAGTGCCTTAAGCACTCATAAGGTGATGCATGGGCTGGACCGCAGGGGATCTCAAAGGTGTGCAATCAAGCATCTGCCTCTCAAACTCTGTAAGGATATCTGTATGATCAATGTCACCCGTAATGAGTTATTAATGTGCAATAAGCATTGACCGCAAGTGACTGCTCTAGTTAGGCTGGGAAGTGGTTTAACTCCCTCATGCTACACCCAAGCAGGACCTGGAACAAAGACAGAGCATGTTGGAGAAACTTGACAGCATCTGCAGAAGAGGAAAGGCAGTTAACTTTTCAAGTCTGGCCACTATTTTTGGAACTGTAGTTTCTTCAGCTTACAGGGGATCATGGAATCAATTTTCATCACAAGCTCTAGTGTAGTGAGATGATGTTTCCTGACAACAATGGCTAGAAATTCTCTGAATTTGCAGAAATACTTATCAATCAAGAAGGGAAGAGATAAACATCTTACGACCAGCATGGAAAGCATTCGAAGAAAATTATTACAACTAAGAATTGACAAGTGCCTAGTTCCTGATGGATTTTAGCTTTAGCAGCTTAAAGAAGTGGCTGCATAGATACATTGTACACAATTTTCCAAGGTTCTGGAAAGGTCCCTACAGATTGGAAAATAGGGATTGTAATTCCTCTAATTCAAGAAAGGAGGAAGACAGAAACTAGGAATGTGAAGACATCAGGAAATTGCTGAATTCTATTGTTGAGGAGGTTGGAGCATTTCACAAGTTGCCTTGCAATCAGGCAGAGTCACCATGGTTTGGTGAAAGCAAAATGGTCTTCAATTAAACTGTTAGAGTTATTTGAGGAAGCAAAAAGCCACATTAATACAAGAGGAGCATATGGATGATGTATTTGAATCTCAAGAAGGCATTTGATAAAGTACCAAAGTCAAAGTTCTCTCATCAGATCTAGAGTTTCTGGTAAAAATAGGAACATCTTAGCAAAGCGAGAGGATTGGTAAGCTAACATGAAACATACATTTAGGTATCAATATGTCATTGTCAGGTTTGACAAGCTGTAACCAGCAGAGTGCTACAGAGATCAGTGTGAGGGCTTCAGCTATTTACAATCTATATCAATGACTTGTATTCTGGTCGCCTCATTACAGGAAGGATGTGGAGGCTTTGGAGAGGGTGCAGAAGAGAATTACCAGGATGCTGCCTGGATTAGAGGGCATGAGCTATAAGGAGAGGCTAGAGAAACTCAGGTTGCTTTCTCTGAAGCAGCAGGGCTGAGGGAACTTGATAGAAATCTGTAAAATTATGAGGTGGATAGATAAAGTTGATGGCCAGAATGTTTTTCCCAGAATTTAAATGGCTACTACGAGGGGGCTTGCATTTAAGATGAGAAGGGGAAAGTTCAAAGGAGATGTGAGGGGCAGGTGTTTTTTGCATAGAGAATGGTAGGAGTCTGGAACATGCTGCTGGGGTAGTGGTGAAGGCAGATACGATAGGGGTGTTTAAGGAGCTTTTAGATAAGCACATGACTATACTTGGATATGGATCAAGGACAGACAGAAGAGATTAGTTCAATTTGGCATCATGTTTGATATAACATTGTGGATTGAACTGTTCTATGTTCTGTGTTCTATGTGAAGACCAAATGCTGCCAAATTTGCTGATGACACAAAGGTAGGTAGAAAATTAATTTGGAAAGGGGACACAAGGAGTCTCCAAAGGGATGTAGTGAGGTCAAGTGAGTGAGTAAGAAGGTGGCAGTTGGAATATAAATGAGAAAGATTCTTGAACTCTGAGGTGCAGAGGTATCTGTGTTTGTTCAGTACATGAATCTCACTAAGTTGTGAAGAAGACTTGAAAGGTCAACCCTCTCTCTCTCTACCTCCCTCCCCCTCACCCCCCCACTCACCCTCCACCTGATACAATAAGTTAATGAGCAGGTATGCAACTTATTAGGAAGATTATTTATTGCAAAGGGAATGGAATATAAAATTAGGTAATAATTTGCTCCTGCTGGACATAGCATTGAACCTCTGTAGTGTGGGAGCAGGCTATTCGGCCCATCAGGTCCATACCAACCTTCCAAACAAAATCCCACCCAATCCTTGAAACCCTACATTTCCCATGGCTAACCCACCTGACTAGCATATCCGTGGAGACTATGGGTAATTTAGCATGGCTAATCTACCTCACCTGCTTGTTTTTGGATTGCAGGAGGAAACGAGAGCACCCAAAGGAAACCCCGAAGGGAGAACGTGGAAGTTTCACACAGTCATCAGAGAGAGGAATTGAACTCGGTCCCTGGTGTTGTGAGGCGGCAGTGTTAACCATCGCACCACCTACATCTGGGGTGCTGTGCATAGTTTGAATTGCCATATTTAAGAAAGTACATAGAACATTCCAGCCCAGTACAGACCATTTTGCTCTCGATGTCGTGTCAACATGTGGAATCAATCTGAAGTCTATTTGACCTACACTATTCCATTCTCATCCATATGCCTATCCAATGACCATTTAAATGCCCTTAAAGTTGGTGAGTCTACTACTTTTTGCAGGCAGTGCTTTCAACGTCCCTACTACTCTCTGAGTAAATAAACTACCTCTGACATCTGTCCTATATCTACCACCCCTCAATTTAAAGCTATGCCCCCCTCATGCTAGCCATCACCATCTAAGGAAAAAGGCTCTCACTGTCCACCCTATCTAACCCTCTGATTATCTTATATGTCTCAATTAAGTCACCTCTCAACTTCCTCTCTAATGAAAATTGCCTTAAGTCCCTCAGCCTTTCCTCGTAAGACGGTCCCCCTCCATACAAGACACTATCCTAGTAAATCTCCTCTGAACCCTTCCCAAAGCTTCCACATCCTTCCTATAATGCGGCAATTGGAACTGTATGAAATACTCCAAGTGTGGCCGCACTAGAGTTTTATACAGCTGCAGCATGAACTCATAAGAAGTCAAGGTTCATTTGACTGATGTCTCATATGCAGATATGGGGGAAGGGTTAAACATGGTTGGCTCATTTTCCAATGAAGTTTAGAAGAATGAAATGTGATTGCATTGAAAATTCCTGTCATGTGCCATCAGGACTTTATGCATCCCCTTGTGGGAAGTACTAAGGGACACAGTTTTCCATCGAAGACAGAGATGAGGTGATCTTTATCTTTCTCAAAGACGGTTATGAGTCTTTTGGACTCTATGCCCCCAGAGAGCGATCGGGTCATCGAACAATTTTAGGGCAGATTCCAAACTAACAGGAGAATCCAATAGGGTAAGCAGGAGAGTGGAGTTGAGGTCAGACTTGAATGAGCCTATCGAGTGGCATAGCAGGCTCGAGGGACTGAATGGTCTCCCTTGTTCCTACCTCATCCGCTTCTCACACTGTAAAATGGTCAGGAGTTATTAGACACCCAAAAGTTTATCTTAGCTTCCATCTTATGTAGGAAAGCCACTGCCTTAGAGTAAAGGGAAGACCCTTTAGAACAGAGATAAGGAAAAATCTCTTCAGCCAGAGAGTGGTGAATCTGTGGAATTCATTGCCACAGAAGGCTGTGGAGGCCAGGTCAATGAGTGTATTTAAAGCAGAGATCAGTAGGTTCTTGGTTGCCAACGGTATCCAAGGTTACAGGGAAAAAGCGGGAAAATAGGATTGAAAAACCTAGCAACTGTGATTGAATGGTGGAGCATACTTGATGGGCCGAATGGCCTAATTTCTGCTCCTAAGCCTAATGGTCTTATGGATTTTGACAGATGGAACAATGGGGAGAGTCCCACTGCAATGGGTGTTCCAACAAACCAAGGAAGATGGAGTTACATTGATGTAGTGCCTCTAACATCCCAAAGGTGCTTCCCAGGAGTGTCTTTAGGCCAAATAATGTGGCACTGAACAATATAAGGAGATCATTTGGACAAACAAAGGGTTACTTACTCAAAAAGGGGAGTTTGAACAGTTTGTTTTAATGGACGAGTGGGATGGAGAGTTTGATGGAGAGAATTCCAGGGTTTGGGGCCCAGGCAGCTGAAGGCATGGCCACATGGAGAAAGGTAAGTATTGAATTCACTGGAGGCCAGGATTGGAGGAGCTTAGAAATCTCATTGGGACACAGGGCTGGAGTATAAGGTCAGTGGGAGTCCTGAAAGGACTTGTAATGAAAGAGGCCACTTTTGGAATATTGTGTGCAATTCTGCTCTCCCTCTCATAGGAAGGATGTTATGAAACTTGAAAAAGTTAAGAAAAGATTTACAAGGATGTTTCCAGGGTGAGAGGGTTTGAGCTGAACAGACTGAGGGTGCTTTCCCTGGAACGTCAGAGACTGAGGGGGTGACCTCGTAGACTTTTACCAAATCGTGAGGCACATGGTTAAAAAAATCACACAATACCAGATTATAGTCCAACAGGTTTAATTGGAAGCACACTAGCTTTCAGAGCACTGCTCCTTCATCAGATGATCAGGTTGACTATCACCTGATGAAGGAGCGACACTCCGAACGCTAGTGCTTCCAATTAAACCTGTTGGACTATAACCTGGTGTTGTGTGATTTTTAACTTTGTACACCCCAGTCCAACACCGGCATCTCCAAATCATGAGGCACATGGATAGGATAAATAGACAAGGTCTTTTCCCTGGGGTGGGGGAGTCCAGAACTAGAGGGCATAGGTTTCAGGTGAGAAGGGAAAGATTTTAAAAGGATCTAAAGGGCAACTTTTTCACACAGAGAGTGGTGCATGTATGGAATGAGCTGCCAAAGGAAGTGGTGGAGGCTGGTACAGTTACAACATTTAAAAGGCATTTGGGTGGGTACACGAATAGGAAGGGTTTAGAGGGGTGGGACCAGATTAATTTAGGATATCTGGTCAGTATGGACAAATTGGACCGAAGGTTCTATTTCTGTACTATACAACTCTATAACGCTATGCGACTTTGGAGTTTGAAGTGATGGGTACACGGGACTGGTACACACGGTGATGGGTACGCGGGGGAGCCAAGGTAAGACAACTAAGACAGGGATGTGACAGAGGGAGAGGACTGTTGGGAGAAATTTGGGACTTCTGCTCAGAGACGGCTGAGAGGAGCTTCAATAAAAGTGTTCAAAATCATAAGCAGGCTGGATAGAAACGTTAGGGAGAAGATCAAAAAATTTTAAAAATGTAGATTTAACTTTTTTTATTCACTTATGGAATTTGGGCATCACTGGCCAGGTCCAGCATTAATTGCCCATGCCTAATTGCCCAGAGGGCAGTTAAAAGTCAACCACATTGCTATGGGTCTGGAGTCACGTGTAGTCCAGACCAGGTAAGGATGGCAGTTTCTTTCCTTAAGGGACATTAGTGAAGCAGATGGGATTTTCCCAACAATGGTCATCATTAAACTCTTAATTCCAGATTTTCTCAAAAAAAATTGAATTCAAATTCCACCATCTCCCATAGCAGGATTCAAACCCTGGTCCCCAGGACAGTCATTGGGTGTCTGAGTTAACAGTCTAGCAATAATATCACTAGGTCATCACCTCTCTAAGTGGTATGTGTCCCTATGTCTGAGCCAGGAGCTCTGTCTTCTGGTCCCACCTGCTTCAGAGGTGTGTAATAACATCTCTGAACAGGCTAACCAGAAAATAGTCTACAATGTCATCAGAAATGGTAATAATGTCACCGCTCGCAGTTTGCTGTAAAAGTCTACCTGGCTGTCTCATCCCTTCCAGAGGAGGAGATTGCATCCTTACCTAACCTGGCCTACACGTGACTGCAGACCCACTGCCAATGGAATTGACTCAAAAATGCTCTGGTTCAAGGGCAACAAGGGATGGGCAACAAATCTCGCCAGCGATGGCCCCGTGCAAGATTCTATTTTTACAAAACAGTGCAGCCGTGTTGTTCAAGTTTTGCTCAAATTTAATTCCTGCCTTTTTCACTTTTGGAGCCACCTAGTGAAACTGTCAACAAGTCATCGAGTCATACAGCACAGAAACAGACCCTCCGACTCAAGCAGTCCATGCCAACAAAATCCCAAACTAGTCCCACCTGCCTGTGGTTGGCCCATATCCCTTCAAACATTTCTTATTCATGTACTTATCCAAATGCCTTTTAAATGTTGTCATTGTACCCACATCCATCACATCCTCGGGAAGTTGATTCCACACACGAATGTGTAAAAAAAGTTGCCCCCTTGTCTTTTTTAAATCTTTCTCCTCTCACCTTAAACAAATGCCACCCTAGTGTTGAAATCCATCCCCCCCCCACCCTAAGGAAAAGATACATACCATTCACCTTCTCTATACCCCTCATGATTAAATAAACCTATATAAGGTCACCCCTCAACCCTCCAGCAGAAAACTGCCCCAGCCTATCCATCCTTTCCTTATAACCAAAACGTCCATTTGTGACAAGATTTTGGTAAATCCTTTTGGATCCCTCTCCAGCTGAATAATATCCTTTCAATAACAGGGCAACTAGAACTGGACATCTTTCAGTGCATACAAATCCACATGGGACTCGGGGGAGCCATTATTTTTAGCTATTCCGCCATGGAAGCAGTAGTTAGCATAGGAACAGGATTCACTTTACTGTGTCTTTGGCACTGAGGTAAATTAAACAGCCTGAAATGTATTCCCCGTATTCAAATAATTGAATACAGCATTAAATGTAGGGATCTGTTGGTCGCCAATGCTCACAAAAAATTAGTGCAGGGACCAACATTTTAAAAGGTGCTGAGAAATTGTGGTACAGTTGCCCTGAATTTATTTTCAAAGCTACTTCCTCTCCACAACACTCTACACAGATGAAGGATGAGGGAAATCAAAGATTGGGGCCAATTTCAAGGGAGTTTAATCTCCGATTTCAACAAGAATGAGAAAGACTCCTTTGAGTGCAATCAGGTGTCGAATTATCATAAATTAATTCTACTTTTAATCACTTGATGTTGCCCAGTTGCCTTAGGGAGCTGGAGAATAGAGCTCTTTCTCATTGCAGCTCAGAAAATAGGAGCAGGCCATTCGGCCCTTCAAGCCTGCTCCACCATTCAACAGGATCATGGCTGATCAGCCGACTCAGTTCCACTTTCTCCCAGGATCCTTTAACCTTAAGAACTATATCTAACTCCTTCTCGGAAACATTCAATGTTTTGGCCTCAACGACTTTCTGTGGCAGAGAATTCCACAGGCTCCCCATGCTCTGGGTGAAGACATTCCTCCTCATCTCAGTCTTACCTGGTCTCCTTTTAACTGTGACTCTCTGGTTCTGGACTCTCTGGTCTTCGATAACATCCTTCATGCATTTACCCCAATCTAGCCCTGTTAGAATTTTATCAGTTGCCCCTCTTCATTCTTCTGAACTCTAGTGAATACAATCCTAACCCGTTCAATCTCTCCTCATGCATCAGTACTACCATCCCAGGATTCAGTCTGGTAATCCACTGTTGCACTCCATACCTAGCCAGAACATCCTTCCTCAGATAAGGAGACCAAAATTGCACACAATACTCCAGCTGTGGTCTCACTAATACCCTGTACAATTGAAGCAAGGCATCCCTGCTCCTGTATTCGAGTTCACCCTGCCACGAAGGCGAATGTACCACTTACCTTCTTCACCACCTGCTGCACCTAAAATGCTTGCTTTCAGCTTTTCTTTGTGTGATTCACTTCCTCACTGAGCGGTGTCCTCGGGGGAGTGCACTAAACTGGAACTGTCTCCATTAGGGCTGTCTCCACACTGGGACTCCTCCACACTGAGGACACCACCACACTGGGGCTGCCTCTGCACTGAGGCCGCCTCTGTACTGGGGCCACCTCCACACTGAGGCCGTCTCTGCTCAGGAGCTGCCTCTGTGCTGGGGCTGTCTCCGCACTGGAGCTATCTCTGCGCTGGGGCCTTCTCGTTGCTGGGGGTGTCTCCTGACAGGGAGTTTCTCTATACTGTAGTCATCCCCGTGCTGGGGCTGTCTGTTCAGAGGGAGTATCTCAAACCTTGGAGCCATCTCTGCATCAGAGCTGTGTCCATGCTGGGGGGCTTTCTACACATTGGGGCTATATCCACAATGGGGCTGTCTCCTTTTGGGGCTGTCTCTGCACTGGGGCTGTCTCCACACTAGGTCTGTCTCTGTGTCCGCACTGGGGCTGTCTCCACACTGGGTCTGTCTCTGCACTGGGGCTGTCTCCACAATGGATCTGCCTCCACACTGGGGCTGTTTCCATGTTGGAGCTGTCTCTGTGCTGTGTCTGTCTCTGCAGTGGGGCTGTTTCCATGCTGGGGCTGTCTGTGCACTGGGGCTGTCTCTGCACTATGTCTGTCTCTGTGCTGGGGCTGTCTCTGCAATGGGTCTCTCCCAGTGCTGGGGCTGTCTCCACGCTGGATCTGGCTCTGCACTGGGACTTTCTCCGCATGGGGCTGTCTCTGTTCTGGGACTGTCTCTGCACTGGGGCTGTCTCCGCACTGGGGCTGTCTCCACACTGGGACTGTCGTCAAGCTGGCACCATCTCCACGCTGAGAACACCTTCCAGATCTCCTCACAGATTCCAACTTATCGCAACTACTCCCCATTTGTTCTGTCTGATCACCTCCAAACCCAACCACACACACACACACAGACACACAGACACATACCCCAAGACCCATCCATATCTGGAGGGGCACTGCAGACACATATAAACTGCAATACAGAAAGCCAGTTGGCCACTATTCCCACTGAAATTGCCCCTCCCTTTATAACCTCCTTTGAGTGTCCCAGTCTCTGCTGCGCTGTGATGTGGAATGTTTACTCCCCCAACCCAATGATCCACCATTGACGCTCAGTAGCAGCAGTGTGTAACATCTACGAGACGCACTGCAGAAATTCACCCAAGATCCTCAGACAGTACCTTCCAAACCCCCGACCCCTTCCATCTAGAAGGACAAGGATAGCAGATACATGAGAACACCATCCCCTGCAAGTTCCCCTCTGACCCCTTCACCATCCCGACTTGGAAATATATCAGTCGTTCCTTCAGTGTCACTGGAATCCTGGAGCTCCCACCCTAACTGGACTGTGCGGGTGTCCCTACACTACACGGGATTGCAGCGGGTCAAGAATGCAGCTCACCCCACCTTCTCAAGGGGGCAATTAGGGACGGGCAATAAATGCTGGGCCCTGCCAATGACGCCCACATCCCACAAAAATGAATTTCAGAAAAAAAAACTCCAATCAGTTCATTTTTGCTGTAACCTCGGCTAGCACTCCCTGTTCATTTGAGTTCAGAAACATTAACCCAAACCAGCCATCCAACTTCTTAAAGGGAGTTGGCAGCCAGCCAATGAAATTTCATGCTGCCTTTCCTTGAGGCAATCATATCCGTGTCTATTTATAAATGAATCTTACAGACAATATACTTCACTGGCATTCAGTTTATTACTGCAAAGCTGCAGTACCAATAAAGAAATGCCAGACACCATCATCAGGCAGATGATGGATACGTTAAACCCACAAGGCAGCACCAAATACTCATTAACATGGGAGAGAGAAATCAAGTTCATGATTTTCCCTTATGTCACCCAGGGTGGTATTAGATATAGGGTCTCACTGTCACCTTACGCTGTTCCCCCATCAAGCACTCCCAGGACAGGGACAGCACGGAGTTAGATACAGTGAAAGCTCCTTCTGTACTGCCACTCACAAAACACTCCCAGGACAGGGACAGCACAGGGTTAGATACAGAGTAAAGCTCCCTCTATACTGTCCCCCCATCAAACACTCCCAGAACAGGGGCAGCACTGGGTTAGATGCAGAGTAAAGTTCTCCGTAAACTGCTCCTCATCGAGCACTCTCAGGTCAGGGACAGCACAGGGTTAGAAATAGAGTAAGCTCACTCTGCACTGTTCCCATCCAGCCCTCTCAGAACAGGGATAACACAGGGTTAGATACAGAGTAAAGCCCTCTCGACACTGTCCCCCATCAAACATTCCCCAGGATAGGGACAACACGGGGTTAGATACAGAGTAAAGCTTCCTCTACACTGTTCCCCATCAAACACTCCCAGCACAGGGACAGCACGGGGTTAGATACAGAATCTCCACTCTCCAATCTCATTACATCATCCCAACTCTCCCCAGAGCTGGCTTGTGAAATCTTCAGCTGGATCTTTGCAATGTGTTCGACTGGCCATCCAACGAATGGTCACACTCTCTGCTGTTTCACTCTTCGGAAGCAAAATGGGACTGTTGGGCTAGCCCTTTCAAAGACCTTGATGGGCTGTATGGCCTTTGCGTGATCCAGTGGGACAGCTGTTGGCTGAAAATTATGAGGGAGCTGCAGGCTTTTTTCATAAACACGTCCCGATGAAGCCTGCTGGGATTCTATGATTCTATGACTCTATTCTATGAAAAAACGAACTGGGGGAAAGAAAAGATCCTCGTCCTCTCCCTTGAGACAGAAATCTTAACTAGGTAATTTGAGATGGCATTTTTGCAGGAGGTAGGGTGGAAAGAGGTGTAATCCAGGTAGCTGTGGGAGTCGGGTTTGTAAAAAATGTCGGTGTCAAGTCGGTCATCATTAATGGAGATGGAGAGGTCCAGGAAGGGGAGGGAGGTTTTTTACCCCCACCCTCCTCTCATTTATCTCTCCACCCTTCAGGCATTCTGCCTGCATTCCTGATGAAGGGCTTTTGCCCGAAACGTCAATTTTCCTGCTCCTCGGATGCTGCCTGATCTGCTGTGCTTTTCCAGCTCCTCTAATACAGAAATCTCAAGTCCATCCCTAGTCTGACTGACACGTAAATCCAGACTCGCAGCAATGTGTCTGACTCTTAGCTGCCTCAAAATGCCCTAGCAGAGCCATTCAATTCAGGGGGCAATTAGGGATGAACAATAAATGTGGGCCCAGCCTCTGTCCAATGAATAAATAAGCATTGGGACCAGCTTCCTCGTTGTTGTTCTGAAGTTATCTGGAGGGGGAGGGCTGCTTTGCCATATTCCTCTCCTTCCCCACACTCAGTTCCTTCCAGTTGAGATTACGTAATCAAGTTCTCCGATTCATACCACGCTATTTTTTGCTATGCACCTTCAGAGTTTGCCAACAGATTTGCTCATCTATCTCTTTCTCACCGTTCGGAGCTCTCTAAAAGTGTCGTTGCCTTGCAACTACTCTCCTTCTGTTGCCTACCTCAAGCCAAGCAGAATGTGTCCACAGCCACTTAGTGGATCTTTTGCTGTTTTTGACTGGATTTTTGTCTTAGACCGTTTCTGGAAAGGTTCACACTTTCACCTCTGAGTCAGAAAAGACTCTAATCCAGGCCTTGGAATCCACAGCAGGTCTGGTGTTAATAGCAAGTCCAATTGGGTTGCCAAGAATTAAGTATCTTGAGCACTTAAAAAGAGAGTACAAATGTGTGGGCAGAATGGATGACATCTTTAAGAGTCTGCTCCTAGGCCTGACTAAGGTGGTTTTAAATAGGTCCAAGCATGGAGGGTGGGGTTCAAAGAGTTAATTAGAACCATAGTTTCCCTACAGTGTGGAAACAGGTCTTTCGGCCCAGCAAGTTCACATGGACCCTCCAAAGAGTAACCCATCCAGACCCATTCCCCTCTGATTATCCTACGTATACCCTGATTTTATGCACCTAACCTACACATCCCCAACACCATGGGCTACTTAGCACAGCCAATTCACCTAACCTGGACATCTCTGGATTGTGGGAGAAAACTGGAGCACCCGGAGGAAACCCACGCAGACACGGGGAGAATGTGCAAACTCCACACACACCCAAGGGTGGAATCAAACCAGTGTCCCTGATGATGTGAGGCAGCAGTGCTAATCATTGAGCCACCAAGCCACCACCCCTTTGATTGATTTAATCAGCCAGTCATTACAGGTCTTCAAGGGGCTATTCAATACAGGGGGTGGGACAGAATCGGAGATAGTGATGTCCGAAGGCTGGAGGAGCTTACAGAGATAGGGAGGGGAGAGTGGTGCTGGGAAAGCACAGCCGGTCAGGCAGCATCTGAGGAGCAGGAGAGCCGACGTTTCGAGCATAAGCCCTTCGAGGGGAAGGTTACAGTCAATCAACTCCAAATGCTTTCCTGTACTTCCATTCTCATACTCACGTCCTGGTGTTCAGTGCAAAATCACTCACCGAAGGTCACATTTCAGTTTCCTTTCATTATAGTGCCCCGTTAAATGGGCCAAGCAGCCTTACTTTATACCCTGGGATGGAGGAGTCCAAAAACTCAGGGCTGTATTTTTAAGGTGAGATGAGAGATATGAAAAAGACATGGGATGCAAATTGTTTACACAGAGGGTGGTTCGTGTGTGGAATTAACTTCCTGAGGAAGTGGTGGTTGCAGGTATAGTTACAATGTTTAAAAGACATTTGGATAAGTACGTGAATAGGAAAGGTTTGGAGGGATATCAGCCTGGAGCAGGCAGGTGGGACTATTTTGGTTTGGGATTATGGTGGGCATGGACTGGTTGAGCCGAAGGGTCTGTTCCTGAGCTGTATGACTCTATGACTCTCCTATAATTCAATTCTCTCTCTTGAATTTGCTTTGATTGGTTTAATCAGCAAGTTTTTATCGGTCTTCAACAGCGAAGAGGCTCTTCAGTTCAGGGGGTTGGGCCAGAATTGGGGATAGAGATGTCCAAAGGCTGAAGGAGCTTACAGAGATAGGGAGGGGAGAGACCGTGCAGGAATTTAAAAACAACGATGAGGAATTTCAACTTTATGGTGCCCCTTAACCGGATTCCAGTGTTGATGAGCGGGCAGAGGAGAGGATGGATTGTTTGTAGTTAGGGACTTGGGTAAGTGAATGTTTCGCCAAATGCACATTCTTGCAAAACTTTAGCAGATGGAGGAATGAAGAACAAGGGAGATATGCAAGTGGACCTCAGCTCAAAAAGAAATGCTCACTTCTTTCCTGTTGCCTGTTCATCCACACCTCAGGGAACACTGAAATCACAGTAAAGTATCCAACCTTACAGTCCTTTTTAAGCGCTCCATCTTGGGCCTGGTGGCCAGGCCAAGAGTCGCTATGGCTGCGCAGTCACCGCCACTGGAGGTTGCCAGTCTTCGGTGCCAACTTGCCACCACCAATGCCCTCGCCACTACGAGGGCTGGCTGATGCAGACGCCACCGATGCTGCCAGGTACCGCACCGGCCCAAACCCGACTTTGCCACCCATGCCCACGAGCCCGCCCCGTCTGCAGATACCCACCGGTAACCCGAACCCGCCGAGAGTCGGCGTTGGGTTCACTCGCCATCGCTGTGACAGCTTCCTTCAACGAGACGTCAGGGAAACAAAGCAGGAAAAGGAAGAAAGAAAAAAAAAAGACAAGGAAAGAGACAAAAAAGAAAAGCGGAGCAGCTCTGGGCTCGGAAGCATTACTCCACTGCCATCTTCCCGGAAAAGCAAGATGGTCGACTCCTTGCGAGCTCCTGCATGCGGATCTAAGTTTCCAATTTCCTACAATCGTTCTGCATTCTTTAAACTTAACAGCATGCTTTTAGAAATTACTAATAACTCTGTTTTATCTAAACTCACAGGTTTGAAGCTCCTCTGATACATTCTCCCTGTACCTGTGTTTTTGTTTTTGCTGCTGTTTACCTACTATTTATTTTTCAATGTTACCTAACTCTGTGATCTGCCTGGATTGTTCTCAAGACAGAGCTTTTCACTATGCCTTCAAATTTAAATTCAAATTCAAAGTGCAAATCCTCATGTGTCCACAAGTGACTGATTACCTGAGCTTAACCAAAGGACATTGAGGTCTCCGATTTTCAAGGGCTCCCAGCTGCAGGCACGGCCAGAGGGACTCTTGGCCTGGCCACCAGGCCCAAGACAGAGTGCTTAACAAGAAGGACGGTAAGGTTGGATAGTCGAACGGTTGGGTGCACTGACCACCCTCCTCTCCTGATAGGTTGATTGCCACCTTGGCCAGACCCAGGAGCAGAACACCCCGCCTGGTCTTGGCTACTACAGTCTGACTCCTCCACTCTGCTGAAACCACATGGATGTGCAGAAAGCACAGAGAAACAGATGCACAAAAATTTGTAACTGGGAAAAGGAATGAGCAGAAGTATCTTGCACATTGTACTGTGGTTAAGTTTCGTTTCTGCATTTGATGCTCATAAATATTATGGTTTTATACCACTTCCCTGTCTTGCTCATTGTGGGTCCCTTGTTTGGCGTTTCTCACTCGTTTAATAAAGAATGATTCTTACTTATTATAGTAAAAACATCCATGAGACAGTGCTAACAGGGTTGTAAACTCATTCTTAATTCCTCAAGAACCCACAAACAGCTAACGATATCCTGCAATGCTTACATTTGCAGATTGGGGTCACCCTGTTATAGGAAAGATATTATTAAGCTGGAGAGGGTTCAGAAGAGATTTACCAGGATGTTGACGGAAATGGAGGGTTTGAATTGTAAAGAGAGACTGGAGAGATTGGATAGGCTGGGACTTATTTCACTGAAGTTTAGAAAGTTGAGGCTTGAGGTTTATAAAATCCCGAGGGGCAAAGGATTACAGAGCCCCCTACAGCTTGTAAGCAGGCCATTCAGCCCATCAAGTCCACACCGTCCCTTCAAGAAACATACCATCCTGATCCAACTCCCTATAACTGTATATTTCCCTTAACTAACTCACCTGGTCTGCACATTATAGGGTAATTTAGCATGGCCAGTCCATCCTAATCTGCACATCTTTGGACTGCAGGAGGAAACCAGAGCGCCTAGAGGAAACACACATAGATATAGGAGAGAACATGCAATCTTCACACAGCCAGTCACACCAGGGGTGGAATCAAACCCGGGTCCCAGGCACTGTGAGGCAGCAGTGCTAACCACTGAGCCACTGTGCTGATAAGGTGAATGGCAGGTGTTTTCTTTTTCCTAAGATAAGGGAATTCAAACCTAGGCACCATACTTTTAAGGTGAGAGGAGAAAGATTTAAAAAAGGATGTAAGGAGCAACTTATTCTCACAGAGTGTGGCTCGTGTGTGAACTGAACTGCCAGATGAAGTGGTGGATGTAGGTACAGTTACAATGCTTTATAACTGAACTTCATGACTCTATGACATGATCAAGTTATTGTTGCTGTAATATTCCTGCTGATCTATCGATCCTGAAATAATTTCTTTTCAACTGAAGACTCAATTTACTTTGCAGGACCCAGTCTGTAGAAAGTAATGGAGTCTTGCTTTAATGATCTGAAATTTATCTTAGTTGAGTTTGTAGGCTGACCGTGAGTTCAACTGGACAGGTTTGCCTAGCTGAGGAGTAATGATCAGAGAAGTATTAACTGTTTCTGCTGTATTCCTTAACCACTTTTTTTGATACGTTATTGCCTACAAGTCCTCAGAAGTCAGCGGCCTCCTACCCAAAAGACATGGGCTTGGACATGCTGCATGCCTATTTATATTAATAGCTCACCAAGCCCAATATTTAATGTGTCAAGATACAAATCACCCAGATTCTGTGGATTTGGATAGCAATAAGTACATAGAAATCTACCTAAACTACAGTTCTGTTCTTGTGTGGTATAAGAAAATCTCACAATAGGTGTGCCATTTAAACTAACGGGCCAGAATCGTGTTATAGCCAATACAGGTAAGGAAAGTTGGCGTTCTACAATATAACAATCTACAAAAACGGTCTAAATTCTTCAATCACGTTCAAGCGAATTCGCGTTGGAGAAACATTGGAGATACTGGAACTGACTATTTATAATAAATAAAAAGTGGGCCATACCACCAGTGCTTCATCCAGAGGTTCACTGATGATGTTACCTAGTATGGTGATGAAACGTCTGAAACCGAACTTTCCAGCTCAGAGAGAAAACCTCCATCCAGAACCTCAACCTGAGCTACAAATCTTCACAAAGCTCACTAACTACTTGTAAATCCATTCTTATTTCTGTTCACATGGTGAACCCATGTATTCCTCATAAAGGCATAATTTTATGCCAATGTCAGTGTTGCACAATTGCGTTAAAACTGAAGTCACCCCCCAATCCCAAACACCCACCCAATCCTGCCCTCTGTAATCAAATAGGGTGAATAGCCAAGATCTTTGCTATTGAGAGGGAAACTTTTCAACACAGAGGGTGGTGCATGTATGGAACGAGTTGACAGATGAGGTAGTGGAGGTAAGTACAGTTACAACATTTAAAAGATATTTGGACAGGTACATGAATAAGAAAGGAAAGAGGGATATGGGCCAAACACAGGCACATGGGACTAATTCAGTTTCAGATACCTGCCCAGCAACAACAAATTGGACTGAAGGGTCAATTTCTATGCTGTATGACTGGATGACTCTATCAGTGGCTGCCTGATTTTTGTATCTCCAAGTTCCAGCCTCCCCCAGAGAGGAGAAACATAATTTGCTTGTTGGCCTTATCATAATCAGAAGAACTCTATCAGATCATAGTCATAGAGACATAGAGTCATAAGGTCATAGAGTCATTGGGTCATAGAGTCATAGAGACATAGAGTCATAAGGTCATAGAGACATAGAAGCACAGAGTCATAGGGTCATTGAGTCATAGAGACATGGGATTATAGTCACTGAGAGTCATAGAGTCATAAGGTCATAGAATCATAGAGCCATAGAGTCATAGAATCATAGGGTCATAAAGTCATAGAAACATAGAGACATAGAGTCATAGAGTCATGCAGACATAGACATAGAATCATAGAAACATAGAATCTTAGGGTCATAGAATCATAGAGACATAGAGTTAGGAGAATGCTCAGGGTCGAGTTTGTGGAGAGGGAGTCTTGGTTGTTCACAGGATCATGTTGTGTCAAGAGGAGCAATATCCTAGGGGTGGCTTCCAAATTTGTCTATTTTCTGTGAGATTACAAGATGGCCGGAACTGTCAGAGTGAAAGTGAAACTCATGCTGGTCAGGGCAAGGCAGACTGTAATGCACATTGTCGGTGTTGCAACTTCATGGAATGGCTAGGGTGCAGAATGAGACCATTGAGCCCATTGTTCCAGCCCCAGCCCTATTACATGGTCCCAGGCTCCTGCCTTTTCTCCATATCCCTGAACTCCATTTCTATCCCTATAACCATCCAATGCCCCTCAGCTGAACCTGCATCCACCACATTATCTGGCAGTGCAATCCAGACCCCAACAACACACTGACTGAAAGAAATCTCTCCTCACATCACGCATGTTATGTTTATGCCCCTCTTGTTAACTTTTCTTTTCCAATTGGAGACAGTTTTATCCTACCTACAAAGGCCATAAGAAATAGGAGCAGGAGTAGTCCATTCAGCCCCTTGAGCCTGTTCTGCCATCAAAAATGATCATGGCCGATTGTCCAACTCAACACAGTTTCCTGTGGTCATGAATTCTGCGGGCTGAAGGTGGGTAAATTCCTGCTCGTCTCCATCAATACCAACTGATGTGTAGATAGAGAGTTTATTTCAAATCTATGGCTGGCTTTGTTAAACCGGGCGACAAAACCTGACTCCCTTTGGATGTGTAACAGTGTCCGAGGCTTGTGATTTAATGTCTGAAATGTGACATCAGAAATATGAGCGTGGTACCTGGGACATGATATTTGACTGTGCTGTGTCTGTGGTTTGACACATAGAGTGTGATGCTCATATTGATAGTCGTTTCTTTATCCTTTCAAATAACAGGCATGAAAAGCTGGAAACTGGAATCTGTCTGACAACACTGACTTATATTAACATGGCATTAATCATCTCACAGGCAAGACAGGAGAGGTCGTACCAATGGTGTTACAGACCTGCAGCTGAAATGAGTGGGATTTCTAGAATGCAGCCCACACATTAATGCCCACCAGCAAGGTTGGGCATTGGAGGAGGTGCCTAGACCATCTTCAAAGAATTCTGAGGATGTCAGGAGGAGAATGAGGAAGAGATAGTGGTAGGAACTATTGACTAAGTTCTGCTTGGAGAGAAAGGAGGCTGCGAGGAGATCTGATAGAAGTTTTCTGTAATGCACATTGTCAGTGTTGCAACTTCATGGAATGGCTAGGTTTTCTATCAGGAGTGTTTTAATCAGGAGCGGGTTGGACAGATTTGCTCATTTCTGAAGGGTGATCGAAAAACAGTCTTATTTAAATGGAGGAAGACTGCGGGAAGCTGGGGGCATCCTGTACATGAAATATAGAAAGCTAGCACATAAGGGCAGCAGGGAATCAGGAAGGCTAATGGAATGTTGACTTTTATGGCAAGACAGTTAGACTAGGGAAGTCTTACCGCAACTGTACAAGATGGCAGGGAGACCACATCTGGAGTACGGTGAGCAGTTCCTTATTTACGGAAAGATATCAGTTCATTGGAGACAGTTCAGACAAGGTTCACTAGGATGATCCCCGGGATGGAGAGATTGTCTTATGAGCAAGGGCTAAACAGGTTGGGATTCTACTCCCTGGAGTTGGGAAGAATGGGAGGGTGATCTCACTGGGACATATTAAGGGGCCAGACAGGATCAATGCTGAGACGATGCTCCCCTCTCAGGGGAGAGTCTAGGACCAGAGGGCACTGTCTCAGAACAGAAAGGTGGTGGGGGGGTGGGGGGGCGCAATTTCACACTGAGATGAGGAGGAATTTCCTCTCTCAGAGAGTTGTGAGTCTTTGGAACTCCTTGCTACAGAGAGCTGTGGGGTCAGAGTCCTCGTGTGTATTGAAGGCCAAGACAAATTCTTGATCAGTCAGGGAATCAAGGGTGATGGAAAAGGAGGATATGAGGAATGTCAGATCAGCTATTTTACTATTGAATGATGGAGCAGGCTTGATGGGCCAAATAGCTTACTCCTGTTCCTATGTCTTATGTTCATATGGTCTTAGTAGTTAGGTGAATAATAGATTACCCATCCCATGCTGCAACATTCCTGTCCTTGGGATCTTAGTGGACACCAATGGCATGGGGAAGAAGGTGGGTGTGTGGATATGCGACAGTATGTTTTGGATTTCCACATTGGGGAAACCATGCTGCTATTGTGTGACCATGTGTCCATTAGCCTTGTCAAAACCCCAAGGGTAGGCAGTCATGTACGATTATGTCACTCACCACTTGTAAAGATGATGTTTAACAAGGTGTACCATAGAGTCCTGTGATCCAGTGAAAAACATCCCAGCCTCTCCTTAAACCCTCCATTCCTGGAACATCCCGGTAAATCTCTTCTGAACCCTCCCCAGTTTAATGATATCAACAGGATCGACCAAAACTGGCAGCACACTCAATCCCCCAAATTTAAGAATTCCAGGATATCGTTCGCCGTTTGCGGGTTCTTGAGGAATTAAGAATGAAACTACTGTCGGTTCTGTCTCATGAATGTTTATCATTATAGGAATCATTTCTGGATTACACTGTTGTCATACATGGACAATCCAAGATGGCTGTAAGAGAACAGCTCCACCTTAAATTAACACAGTCTTCAACTGGATCTAAAAAAGAATTGGACATTTGAACAAATATGTCAATAAGATTATATTCACAGTCTGGTATAATGTTTTAGTTGAATGAGTTTTCAATCTTCCTTTCGAGTAAATAGTGTTTTTTTACCTCTCTGGCTCCAATTCAATTCACAGTCAAAACTTGGCCCTTCAGGTCTGCTTGTTCTGACCCACAAACTCAATGTTTTTAAGCGATTTCTTCCCGCTGTCTGTGAGTTTTGAGTTGCTCTTGTTCATTTTTGCCTGCTGTGAGAGGTAGATCATCCCTTAAACAAAAAAAAATCTGCTTTCCAGCAAACAACCTAACAGCCGAAGCCCACTCTCTGCTCCCTAACCATCCCCGATGCTATGTAAGAGCTTGCCCCCCCAGCTGAATTCTCATCCTGCTTCAAATTTAACATTGTAAATGCCGTGTGAATCTGGCAATTATCCTTTCAAGACCCTTTTTACTCGAGGATGGTAAAACTATGGAGCTCCGTATCACATTATTTATAGCTAGTTTTTAAAAAAAATTTATGCAGGTGTTGCTGGCAGGCCAAGCATTTGTTGCTCCACCTCAAATCGCCCTGTGAACGGAGAGGCTTGCTCGGCCGTTTTGGGGGGGCGGTTAAGAGTTGACCACGTTGCGGTGGGTCTGGAGTCACGTGTAGGCCAGACTGGGTAAGGATGGCAGATTTCCTTTCCTAGAAATGGAGTTAATAATGAACTTGAAAGACCCTATACAGACAACAAGCAAAACTAGTGTAATTTACAAAATGCCGTGCAAGGACTGTAACAAACACTACATTGGACAAACAGGCAGAAAATAGCCAGCAGGATACATGAACATCAACTAGCCACAAAACAACATCACCCTCTCTCACTAGTATCCTTATGTATAGATGAGGAAGGACACCACTTCGACTGGGACAACACATTCATCCTAGGACAAGCCAAACGGAGACACACACAAGAATTCTGAGAAACATGGCATTCCAACCAGAACTCTATCAACAAACACATTGACTTGGATTCCATTTACCACCCCATGAGAAAAAGGACAGGAAATGACATCAGCACAGGCGTGGGCCCTTCATCAGGAATGAGGAAGGGCTTGTTCCTGGTGGGGGTCTTGAGCCTGGGGTGCCGATTTTCCTGTTCCTCAGACGCTGCTTGTCCAGCTGTGCTTTTCCAGCACCACAAGAGGATTGATGAGGGCAGAGCAGTAGATGTGATCTATATGGACTTCAGCAAGGCGTTCGACAAGGTTCCCCATGGGAGACTGATTAGCAAGGTTAGATCTCACGGAATACAGGGAGAACTAGCCATTTGGATACAGAACTGGCTCAAAGGGAGAAGGCAGAGCGTGCTGGTGGAGGGTTGTTTTTCAGACTGGAGGCCTGTGACCAGTGGAGTGCCACAAGGATCGGTGCTGGGTCCTCTGCTTTTTGTCATTTACATAAATGATTTGGATGCGAGCATAAGAGGTACAGTTAGTAAGTTTGCAGATGACACCAAAATTGGAGGTGTATGGACAGTGAAGAGGGTTACCTCAGATTACAAGATCTGGACCAGATGGGCCAATAGGCTGAGAAGTGGCAGATGGAGTTTAATTCAGATAAATATGAAGTGCTGCATTTTGGGAAAGCAAATCTTAGCAGGACTTATACACTTAATGGTAAGGCGTTCGACAAGGGAGTGTTGCTGAACAAAGAGACCTTGGAGTGCAGGTTCATAGCTCCTTGAAAGTGGAGTCGCAGGTAGATAGGATAGTGAAGAAGACGTTTGGTATGCTTTCCTTTCTTGGTCAGAGTATTGAGTACAGGAGTTGGGAGGTCATGTTGTGGCTGTACAGGACATTGGCTAGGCCACTGTTGGAATATTGCATGCAATTTTGGTCTCCTTCCTATCGGAAAGATGTTACAGACAATAGACAATAGACAATAGGTGCAGGAGTAGGCCATTCTGCCCTTCGAGCCTGTATCACCCCCCCCAAAACGGCCGAGCAAGCCTCTCAGTTCACAAGGCTGATCATCCTTAATCAGTATCCTGTTCCTGCCTTATCTCCATAACCCTTGATTCCACTATCCTTGAAAGCTCTATCCAACTCTTTCTTAAATGAATCCAGAAACTGGGCCTCACTGCCCTCTGGGGCAGAGCATTCCACACAGCCACCACTCTCTGGGTGAAGAAGTTTCTCCTCATCTCTGTCCTAAATGGTCTACCCCGTATTTTTAAGCTGTGTCCTCTGGTTCGGCACTCACCCATCAGCGGAAACATGTTTCCTGCCTCCAGAGTGTCCAATCCTTTAATAATCTTATATATCTCAATCAGATCCCCTCTCAGTCTTCTAAACTCAAGGGTATACAAGCCCAGTTGCTCCAGTCTTTCAGTGTAAGGTAGTCCCGCCATTCCAGGAATTGACCTCGTGAACCTACGCTGCACTCCCTCAATAGCCAGAATGTCTTTCCTCAAATTTGGAGAGCAGAACTGCACACGATACTCCAGGTGTGGTCTCACCAGGGCCCTGTACAGGTGTTGTGAAACTTGAAAGTGTTCAGAAAAGATTTACAAGGATGTTGCCAGGGTTGGAGGATTTGAGCTATAAGGCTGGGGCTGTTATCCCTGGAGTGTCGGAGGCTGAGACGTGACCTTATCGAGGTTTACAAAATCATGAGGGGCATGGATAGGGTAAGTTTTTTCCCTGGGGTCAGGGAGTCTAGAACTAGAGGGCATGGGTTTAGGGTGAGAGGGGAAAGATATAAAAGAGACCTACGGGGCAACTTTGTCACACAGAGGGTGGTATGTGTATGGGATGAGCTGCCAGAGGAAGTGGTGGAGGTTGGTATAATTGCAACATTTAAGAGGCATTTGGATGGGTATATGAATAGGAAGGGTTTGGAGGGCTATGGGCTGGGTGCTGGCAGGTGGGACTAGATTGGGTTGGGATATCTGGTCGGCATGGACGGGTTGGACCGAAAGGTCGGTTTCCATGCTGTACATCTCTATGACTCTATGACAGCGCTAATCCAAAGAAACCCATACACGTAAATAGAAAGCAGGAATCATCAGCAGTGCTTCGTCCTGAGATGTTACCTTGTATAGTGGCAAAACGTCTGAAAATGAACCTTCCAGCTCAGTGAGCAAACCTAAATCTAGTAGTTACTAATTTAGAAAGGCTTCTACAATAACAGTTGCATGGCAGCTAACTTTATAAACCCAATCTTTAATTAATGCAATAATAGAACAGGATCTTGATCAGCTGGGCCAATGGCCACCACCCTCTGCATGAAAAGGTTGCCCCTCATGTCCCTCTTGAATCTTTCCCTTCTCACCTTAAACCTCTGCCTCTAGTTTTAAACCCCATCTATCCTGGGGAAAAACCTCGCCTATTCACCATGTACATGCCCCTTGGTATTTTCCAAACCTACACTCCAGATTTTAAAAAAAGTCCCAACTTATCCAGCTTTGCCTTATAACTCAAACCCTCCAGTCCTGAAAACATCCTTGTAAATCTTTCCTGCACCCTTTCCAATTTCACAATATCCTTCCTAAAGAAGGGAGACTGGAACTGAACGCAGGGCCAAGGGGGGGCAGATGGAGTTTAATTTAGATAAATGCAAGGTGTTGCATTTTGATAAGTCAAACCAGAGCAGGATCATACACTTAATGGTAGGACCTGGGGCAGTGTTGTCAAACAGAGAGACCTGGAAGTCTAGGTATGTAGTTCCTAGGTACATAGGTAGACAGGGTAGTGAAGAAGGCATTTGGCACGCTTCTCTTCATTGTTCAGAGTATTGGGTATATGAGTTGGGTTATCATGTACAACACATTGGTAAGGCTACTTTTGGAATACAGCATTCAGTTCCAATCTCCCTTCTTTAGGAAGTATATTATGAAATTGGAAAGGGTGCAGGAAAGGTTGTATAGGATGTTGGTGAGGTCTCTTCAGGAATACTGTGTCCTGTTCTTGTCACCCTGCAATAGGAAGGATATTAACTTGGAAAGGATTCAGAAGAGATTTACCAGGATGCTGCCAGAAATGGAACATTTCAGTTATAAGGAGAGGCTGGATGGGCTGGGACTTTTTTCACAGGAGCTCAGGGGTTCAAGGTTTATAAAATTATGAGGGTTACGATTAGGTGAATAGGATGGGGGATTTCAAGACTAGGGAGCATAGTTTTAGGGTGAGAGGAGAAAGATTTTAAAATGACATGGGGGCAATTTGTTTTACACAGAGAGTGGTTCATGTGTGGAATGAACTTCTGCAGGAAGTGATGGATGCGGGTATAATTATAATATTTAAAAGACATTTGGATAATTACATAAATAGGAAAGGTTTAGAGAAATGGTGCAGGAGGGAGAGTTTTGGATTCTTGGATAATTGGGGCTCTTTCTGGGGTAGGTGGGACCTCTACAAGCAGGATGGTCTTCATCTGAACAGAGGGGGACCAATATCCTGGGGGGGGGGGGAATTCGCTAAGGCTATTGGGGTGGGTTTAAACTAATCCAGCAGAGGGATGGGAACCAAAATTGTAGTTCGAGTATAGAAAAGGTTGAGAGTAGGGAGGTCTGAAATCAAGTTTCGGGGATGCAAAATGGCACTGGCAAGCAAGAAGTTAGTTTGAAGTGTGTCTACTTCAACACCAGGAGCATCTGGAATAAGGTGGGTGAACTTGCAGCATGGGTTGGTACCTGGGACTTTGATGTTGTGGCCATTTCAGAGACATGGATAGAGCAGGGACAGGAATGGTTGTTGCAGGTTCCAGGATTTAGATGTTTCAGTAAGAACAGAGAAGATGGTAACAGAGGGGGAGGTGTGGCATTGTTGGTTAAGGACAATATTACAGTTGCAGAAAGGATGTTTGGGGACTCGTCAACTGAGGTAGTATGGGCTGAGGTTAGAAACAGGAAATGAGAGGTCACCCTGTTGGGAGTTTTCTATAGGCCTCCGAATAGTTCCAGAGATGTAGAGGAAAGGATAGTAAAGATAATTCTCGATAGGAGTGAGAGAGACAGAGTAGTTGTCATGGGGGACTTCAACTTTCCAAATATTGACTGGGAACACTATAGTACGAGTACTATAGATGGGTCAGTTTTTGTCCGGTGTGTGCAGGAGGGCTGGCCAGGTATGAGACAGGCCAACAAGGGGCAAAGCCACATTATATTTGGTACTGGGTAATGAGCCCGGCCAGATGTTAGACTTGGAAGTAGGTGAGCACTTCGGTGATAGCGATCACAATTCTGTTATGTTTACTGTGGTGATAGAAAGGGATAGGTGTCTACCACTGGGCAAGAGTTACAGCTGGGGGAAAGGCAATTACGATGCGATTAGGCAAGATTTAGGAAGCATAGGATGGGGAAGGAAACTGCAGGGGATGGGCACAGTAGAAATGTGGAGCTTATTCAAGGAAAAGCTCCTGTATGTCCTAGATAAGTATGTAGTGGTCAGGCAGGGGGGAAGCTGTAGAGCGCGGGAGCTGTGGTTTATGAAGGAAGTGGAATCTCTGGCCAAGAGGAAGAAGAAGGCTTATGTTAGGATGAGATGTGAAAGCTCAGGTAGGGCGCTTGAGGGTTAGAAGGTAGCCAGGAAAGACCTAAAGAGAGAGCTCAGAAGAGCCAGGAGGAGACATGAGAAGTTGTTGGTGGATAGGATCAGGGTAAACCCTAAGGCTTTCTATAAGTATTTAAGGAATAAAAGAATGACGAGAGTAAGATTAGGGCCAATCGAGGATAGTAGTGGGAAGTTATGTGTGGAGTCAGAGGAGATAGGGGAAGCACTAAATGAATATTTTTCGACAGTATTCACTCTAGAAAACGACAATGTTGTAAGGAGAATACTGAGATACAGGCTACTAGATTAGGTGGAATTGAAGTTCACAAGGAAGAGGTATTAGAAATCCTGCAGAGTGTGGAAATAGATAAGTCCCCTGGGCCCGATGGGATTTATCTTAGTATCCTCTGGGAAGCCAGAGAGGAGATTGCCGAGCCTTTGACATTGATCTTTAAATCGTCATTGTCTATGGGAATAGTGCCAGAAGACTGGAGGATAGCAAATGTGGTTCCCCTGTTCAAGAAGGGGAGTAGAGACAACCCTGGTAATTATAGACCAGTGAGCCTTACTTCAGTTGTTGGTAAAGTGTTGGAAAACGTTATAAGAGATAGGGTTTATAATCATCTAGAAAAGAATAATTTGATTAGGGATAGTCAGCACGGTTTTGTGAAGGGTAGGTCATGCCTCACAAACCTTATTGAGTTCTTTGAGAAGGTGACCAAACAGATAGATGAGAGTAAACTGGTTGATGTGGTGTATATGGATTTCAGCAAGGCGCTCGATAAGGTTCCCCACAGTAGGCTATTGTACAAAATGCAGAGGAATGGGATTGTGGGAGATGTAGCAGTTTGGATCAGTAATTGGCTTGCTGAAGGAAGACAGAGGGTGGTGGCTGATGGGAAATGTTCATTCTGGAGTCCAGTTACCAGTGGTGTACCGCAAGGGTCAGTGTTGGATCCACTTTGTTCATCATTTTTATAAATGACCTGGATGAGGGCGTAGACGAGTGAGTTAGTAAATTTGCAGATGACACTAAGGTCAGTGGAGTTGTGGATAGTGACGAAGGATGTTGTAGGTTACAGAGAGACATAGATAAGCTGCAGAGCTGGGCTGAGAGGTGGCAAATGGAGTTTAATGCAGACAAGTGTGAGGTGATTCACTTTGGTCGGAGTAACCGGAATGCAAAGTACTGGGCTAATGATAAGATTCTTGGTAGTGTAGATGTGCAGAGAGATCTCGGTGTCCATGTACGCAGATCCTTGAAAGATACCACTGAGGTTGAAAACAGAAGTTGCTGAAAACTTCTGTTAAGAAGGCATACAGTGTTTTATCTTTTATTAATTGAGGGATCGTGTTCCGGAACCATGAGGTTATGCTACAGCTGTACAAAGCTCTGGTGCGGCTGCACTTGGAGTATTGTGTACAGTTCTGGTCACCGCATTATAAGAAGGATGTGGAAGCTTTGGAAAGGGTGCAGAGGAGATTTAATAGGATGTGGCCTGGTATAGAGGGAAGGTCTTACGAGGAAAGGCTGATGGACTTGAGGCTGTTTTCATTGGAGAGAAGAAGATTGAGAGGTGACTTAATAGAGACATATAAGATAATCAGAGGGTTAGATAGGGTGGACAGGGAGAGCCTTTTTCCAAGTATGGTGACGGTGAGCATGAGGGGGCATAGCTTTAAATTGAGGGGTGATACATATAGGACAGATCTCAGAGGTAGTTCCTTTACTCAGAGAGAGTAGAATGGGTATGGAATGCTTTGCCTGCAACGGTAGTAGATTCGCCAACTTTAAGTACATTTAAGTCGTCATTGAACAAACATATGGACATACATGTAGGTTAGATGGGCTTCAGATTGGTATGACAGGTCGGCGCAACACCGAGGGCCGAAGGGGGCCTGTTCTGAGCTGTAATGTTCTATGTTCTATAGATATGGGGCAGGAGCAGGCAGGTGGGATTAGTTTAGTTTGCAATTATGGTCAGCATGGACTGGTTGGACCGAAGGGTCTGTTTCTGTGCTGTATAACTCTATGACTCTATTGAATCAATGATTTAACTTTATTGCATGCAGCAGCCAAAATAAGATCCCTCAAGTGAGCAAGTTCAAGCTCACAACTCAGCTTGACTATTATCCAATTAATGGTGGAAGCTCGCCAGGATTTCAACCAACAGTGTTACCATTTCAGATTCAGTGACCCTTCCTCAGAACCGATGGGTCTACTACCACAAACACCACCACAATCTGTTCTGAGGAAGGGTCACTGAACCCAAAACATTAACTCTGATTTCTCTCCACAGATGCTGCCAGACCTGCTGAGCTTTTCCAGCAACTTCTGTTTTCATTTTGGATTTACAGCATCCGCAATTCATTCAATGTTTTTTTCAACCAACAGTGTCCATCTCTGGAAGTGTCCAGGGTTTGTTCCTTGTGCAGTGTTGTTCCCTAAAGTTCTGCTGCTGAATTGTTCTGCTGTTGGATGGCTGTTTTCTCCCTCATTAAGTCTGTGTGGGACGTTCTTGATGATTCTTTCATCCCTAACATTGATGACACTTCCGGAGACCTCAAGTCTGTAGCTTGCCTATTTTATCAGAAGAAGCTCCCTTGTTCTTTGTAACATTCGGGGTTAGCTGTCTGTTTAAGATACAGTTTTTCCTGCAATTAATGCCCTTAGCTTCAGGACACTGTTTTGGTGGACAGTCTAAATGGCCCATTTGTCATGAGGTTCCTGCCTATCATGCAGTTGTTAACCCCTGTCTCCCAGGAACCAGCCTGTTTATGGTGTTTCTTCCCAGAGATGGTTAATTCTCATGCTGCTGTTCATTTCTTTACAACAGCTGCTCATTGTCCCTTTCATCTCTGGAAACATTCGATCCCCAAAAGAACTGTTGCTGATTTTTTCAACTTTCTGAAGTTTACATTGGCACACTGTACTCTCCTGGATCAGAGCCAGAAACACTGTCACTGAACTGCAAGATACATTGCAGGGAAAGCTTGACAAACAAATGAAGGAATAAAGGAACAGAAGGATATAAATAGAGTGAGATAGAGGGAGGTGGATGGTGCTGCTTGCACACTGTAAATATTGGCATCCATCAATTGCACGGAACAAAGTAGACAAACAGGAGGCTGGGAGAACACAACAAGCCAGGCAGTATCAGGAGGTGGAGAAATCAACATTTCAAGTATTAACCCTTCGTCAGCACTGATCAACCTGCCTTACTGTTGCAAATACTCTCTCACAGACTTTCCTGAGCACAGTGGCTCTGTGGGTAGCAGGGAGTCATAGGCGAAAACGACAAATGCTAGAGATCACAGCGGGTCGGACAGCATCCATGGAGAGAGAGAGAGAGAGAGAGAGAGCAAGCTAATGGTTCAAGTCTAGTGACTCTTCATCAGAGGGGCGGCACAGTCGTTCAGTAGTTAGTACTGCTACCTCACAGTGCCAGGGACCCGGGTTTGATTTCCAGCCTTAGGCAACTGTCTGTGGAGTTTGCACATTCTCCCCGTGTCTGCGTGGGTTTCCTCCGGGTGCTCCGGTTTCCTCCCACAGTCCAAAGATGTGCAGGTC
>NC_057757.1:3350924-3364859 GCF_004010195.1 Chiloscyllium plagiosum
CACCATATGCTTTCTTAACAACCCTATCCACTTGGGTGGCAACTTTGAGGGATCTATGTACTTGCACACCCAGATCCCTCTGTTCCTCCACACTGCCAAGAATCCTGTCTTTAATCCTATATTCAGCATTCGAGTTTGACCTTCCAAAATGCATCACTTCACATTTATCCAGGTTGTACTCCATCTGGCATTTCTCAGCCCAGCTCTGCATCCTGTCAATGTCACATTGCAGCCTGCAGTAGTCTTCTAAACAATCGACGACACCTCCAACCTTTGTGTCATCTGCAAATTTACTAACCCACCTTCTCATCCAAGTCATTTATAAAAACTACAAAGAGCAGAGGCCCAAGAACAGAGCCCTGCGGGACCCCACTCAACACTGACCTACAGGCAGAATACTTCCCATCTACAACCACTCTCTGTCTTCTGTCAGCCAGCCAATTCTGAATCCAGATAGCCAAATCTCCCTGTATCCCATATTTCCTGACTTTATGAATGAGCCTACCATGGGGAACCCTATCAAATGCCATATACACCACATCCACAGCTTGACCGTTGTCAACCTGTCTTGACACCTCATCAAAGAACTCAATAAGATTTGTGAGGCATGACCTGCCCCTCACAAAGCAATGCTGACTGCCTTTAATCACATTATGCTTTGCCAAATAGTCATAAATCTTATCCCTCCGAATTCTTTCCAAAACTTTGCCGACCACAGACATAAGACTGACTGGTCTGTAAGTGCCAGGGATTTCCCTATTACCCTTCTTAAAAAGAGGAACAACATTTGCCTCCTTCCAGTCCTCCGGTACGACTCCTGTGGGGAGTGATGAGGCAAATATCCTCGCCAGCGGCTTAGCAACCTCCTTTCTCGCTTCCCGGAGCAGCCTAGGAAAAATCTGGTCTGGCTCTTGGGACTTATCAATCTTAATGTTTTCAAACATTTCTAGCACATCAACTTCATCAATCTTGATCTGGTTAAGCCTGTATCCCATTTCCTCTAAGTTTTTATTTACAACAAGTTCCCTTTCCTGAGTGAAAACCGAAGCAAAAAACTCATTTAGGGCTTCCCCTATCTGCTCAGACTCCATGCTCAAGTTCCCTCCGCTATCCCTGATTGGCCCTACCTTCTCCTTGATCATTCTTTTATTCCTCATGTATGAGTAAAATGCCTTTGGGTTCTCCCTAATCCTTCTTGCCAAGCCTTTATCGTGCTCCCTCCTGGCTCTCCTTAGTCCATTTCTGAGCTCCTTTCTAGCATGCCTGTAATCCTCTAAAGCTGTGCTAGATCCTTGCTTCCTCCACCTTATGTAAGCTGCCTTCTTCTTTTGACAAGAAGTTCCTCTGTTCTCATCATCCAAGACTCCTTAATCTTACCCCTTCTTACCTGCCTCAGAGGAACAAACTTGTGCATCACTCGCAACAACTGCTCTTAAATAGTCTCCACATGTCTGCTGTGCCCGAACTGTGGAACAATTGCTCCCATTCTGTACTTCCCAACTCCTGTCTGACAGCGTCATAATTTCCTTTTCCCCAATTAAATATCTTCCCTTGGTAACTGCTACTTTCATTCTCCAAGACTATGCTAAATGTGAGGCAGTTGTGATCACTGTCACTAAAGTGCTGTCCCACTGTGAGATCTGACACCTGTCCTGGCTCGTTGCCAAGCACCAAATCCGAAATGGCCTCTCCCCTCGTCGGCCTGTCTACATAACGAGGCTAAATGATCACCGTTGATTTATTCTGCTGTGTTAAAATTGTCTGCATTACAGCAGTGACCATGAAAGCAGAGACCATTGTGAGACAGCAAAAAGGCACTACATAAATGAAAGTCCTCACGTTTGGTCCTTTAAGCTCTCCCCAAGAGATGACACCTTTGAAGGGAGGTGGCTGCTGAATTATCGGAGCCTTTGAGTCTGTAATAAATGACAAAAGTCAAGGGTTACGCTGCACCGAAGGCAAGTCAATCTGTGAAATTATACATTAGGCACTGGCTTGCAGTACAATTCAGAGACGCCTACTCAAACCAACTTCGTGACAAATGGTTCTTTAAAAGTGTGACATTAGATGGTGCAGAGGAAGGTTATAAATATTGCGAGTGTCTTATCTCCATTCACATCTGCCTATTGCATATATTTCAGCATCAAACATCAAAGATTATACACAGATCAAAGCTACCCTATTTACAACAGATTTTGCATTTCAACTTTGATGTGGCCTCTCTCCTTTTAACTACGTATTTGCTCTTTCCACCCATGTTTCCGCCTGATCAGTTATTCCTCTTGCTAAAGGAGGAATTAGCATCTCACTGATTGAGGCTACTTAACCAAGTTGTATCCATGTTGGCCGTCTGGAAGAGCTATCGAATCAATCCCCACTTCTTCATTCTCCATACGGATTCTGTCCTATTCATGTGCTTAGTCAATTCTCCTTTTGGAAGATAATGGTCAATCTTTCTAGACAATGGAGTATCTCAAATTGTAATGGGTTGGAATTTTTTTTTGAACATCGTAGATTCTCCACAGTGTGGAAACAGGCCATTCGGCCCATCGAGTTCGCACCAATCCTCCATAGAGCATCTCACCCAAATCTACCCCATCCCCATGGCCAACCCACTTAACCTGCACACCTGCATATGATGGGTCAATTTAGCACAGCCAGCCCACCTTAACATGCACATCACATCCCCAGGCACTATGGGACGACTTAGCACGGCCAATCCACCCTAATGTGCACATCCCTGGGCACTATGGGACAATTTAGCACGGCCAATCCACCCTAACCTGCACATCCCTGGGCACTATGGGACAACTTAGCACAGTCAATCCACCCTAACCTGCACATTCCTGGATGCTATGGGGCAATTTAACACGGCCAATCCATCCTAATCTACACATCCCTGGAAACTATGAAACAATTTAGCACGGCCAATCCAACCTAACCTGCACATCTTTGGACTGTGGGAGGAAACCCATGCAGACACGGGGAGAATGTGCAAACTCCACACAGTCGCCCAAGGCTGGAATCAAACGCAGGTCTCTAGCACTGTGAGGTAGCAGTGCCAGCCACTGAGCCACCATGCCACCCTTACAGGGAACAATACAGCGCAGGCTTTAAATATCTAACAGAACATGTACATATAGCAATCAATGTGCAAGTCCTGGTGTTGCTGTCAAATAAGTGACTTTTCTCACCTACCTCCTTGAAAGTGATGTCACAGGTAGACAGGGTAGTGAAGAAGGCATTTGGTTCACTTGTCTTCACTGATCAGTACATCGAGTATAGGAGTTGGGAGGTCATGTTGCAGCTGTACAGGACACTGTTGAGGCCACTTCTGGAATATTGCATACAATTCTGTTCACCCTGCTCGAGAAAGGATATTATTAAGATGGAAAGGGTGCAGAAAAGATGTACAAGGATGCTCCCAAGGCTGGAGGGTTTGAGTGATAAGGAGAGGCTAAATAGGCTGGAGCTGTTTTCCCTGGAGCATTGGAGGCTGAGGGGTGACTTTACAGAGGTTTACAAAATCCTGGATAGGTTATATACAAGTTCTTTTCCCTGGGGTGGGGAGTCCAGAACTAGAGGGCATAGGTTCAGGATGAGAGGGGATAGATATAAAAGGGACTTATGGGGGAACCTTTTCACACAGAGGGTGGTACGTGTACAGAATGAACTGCCGGAGGAAGTGGTGGAGGCTGGTACAATGACAACATTTAAAAGGCATCTGGATGGGCATGCAAATAGAAAGAGTTTAGAGGGATATGGGCCAAATGAGGATACCTGGTCAGCTTGGAAGTGTTGGACCAAAGGGTCTGTTTCCGTGCTTTGCATCTCGCTGACTCTATGACTTTAAGTGCTGGGAAGTTGGGACTAGTGTAGATAGGTGATAAGGATATATTGGCCTTGGAGGAAGAACAACATACGTTCATAGGAATAATACATGGACTTCAGTGGTTAAGATTATGAGGAGAGATTGTGCAAAGTAGAACTACTTGCCCTAGAACCTAGAAGGTTAAGGTATAATCTCATCAAGGAATTAGCAGGAAAAGACAGGGGAGATTACAAAATAAAACTTTTTCCATTATTCTAGAACTAGAGGGTATAGTCTGAGAATTAGGGCCAAGCTGTTCAGGAGAGACATTAGGAAGCACTTCCACATACAGAGGGTGGGAGAGGTTTGGAACTCTCTTCCAAAACTGCAAGCAACTGGGACTAATTTAGTTTTGGAAACCTGGTTGGCATGGACTATTTGGGCCAAAGGGCCTTTTTCTCTGCTGTTTGACTGTATTGACATTGTATGGAATGAGTCAAATGCAACTCGAAGCTCCCATGCTTCGACTGGTAGACCAGTCGATTGGGGAAAGGAGGCCATTCAGCTTAAAGTTCTAGTGCTAGCTCTTTGATACGGCTTATCCAGCTAGCTCTCCCTCCCCGCGTAACCAATTACTGTGGACTGAAATCACCTCAAAATATGTCAGTTTGTTTAAGTCCATTCTTTATGGACTTGATGCTAAGCATTAGTCACTGCCAATCTGTCTCTATGACTCTGAAAATTAATTTGTTTTACAAATGGAGAGTCACACGCCTCTTTAAACTTTAGAAATTGCGTTCTTGTTTCTGTAATCTTTTATTCCCACTCTCATATTTTACCTTTACCATCTGATTCATCCTTGACTTTATTATTCAAACTGACATATCATAGACTGTGTGACTCAGCGATGATTCTCCAATCTGACTGCTTAATGACATCCACAGGAATTGGTTGTAGACACTCAGGCTGTGATTATCCTGAGGCACAAAAAAGGAAAATTCTCTGTAGTTTGTTGGGTTTTGTTTTTGCATCTTTAATTTATTGAAAGGAGAAATATAACATCTCATCTCTTTGCCTTGCATTCATCACATCCATGCAAGAAAGCCAAATTTCAAACAATTTCTATTGCAGATGAAATGATTGGTCGTCAAGTTGACTCTAATTGGCTGGGGTGTCACCATGGAGAAAGTGACAGGCGACATCTCAGCCAATCAGAGTAAACCGTGCAACTGTAGCGAACCCCAGTTTACTGTGGTATAGCTTGTAATGAGCCAATCAGGGTAAAACTTGCAAACAAATAGCACCTTTTCTACTATGGGAAAGATTGTATTGATCATTTGAAATTTGGCAATCCTCATGAGTGCAAAATGTAAAGCTAGCATCTCTCGGTGGTTAAAAGGGCAATTAGCACATTTGCCTTCATTGCTCGGTCCTTTGAATATAGGAGTTGGGAAGTCATGTCGAGATTGTAGGGGACATTGGTGAGGCCTCTTCTGGAATACTGTGTCCTGTTTGCTTGCCCAGTTATAAGGAGAATGTTGTTAAGCTGGAGAGGGTTCAGAAGAGATTTACCAGGATCTTGCTGGGCGTGGAAGATTTGAGTTACTAAGAAAGGTTGGGGAGGCTGGGACTTTTTCGACTGGAGTTTAGGAGGTTGAGAAGTTATAAAATAACAAGAGATATAGATACAGTTAATAGCAGGTGTCTTTTCCCTCGGATGGAGGATTTCAAGACTAGGGGACAGATTTTTCAGATGAGAGAACGAAGATTTAAAAAAGACTTGAGGGGCAAGCTTTCTACACAGAGCGTGGTTCATGTGTGTAAAGAACTTTCACAGGAAGTGGTGGATGTGGGCACAATTACAATATTTAAAAGATATTTGGATAAGTACATGAATATAGAATCATAGAGTCACAGAAATGTACAGCACGG
Organism: Chiloscyllium plagiosum; assembly: GCF_004010195.1. NCBI lineage: Eukaryota > Metazoa > Chordata > Chondrichthyes > Orectolobiformes > Hemiscylliidae > Chiloscyllium > Chiloscyllium plagiosum. The sequence goes on from NC_057757.1 coordinate 3,356,668, forward strand.
AAACAGACCCTTCGGCCCAACCCGTCCATGCCGACCAGATATCCCAACCCAATCTAGTCCTCCCTGCCAGCGCCCGGCCCATATCCCTCCAAACCCTTCCTGTTCATACACCCTAGTATGAAAGGCTTGGAGGTTTATGGGCCAAGTGCAAGCAGGTGGGACTAGTTTAATTTGGGATTATGGTCAGCACGGACTCATAGAATCCCTAAAGTGTGGAAACAAGTCATTCAGTCCAACGGGTGTCTAGATTAGAGTGGTGCTGAAAAAGCACAGCAGGTCAGGCAGCATCCGAGGTCCTCCTCCTCCTCCTCCTCCTGCTCCTCGGATGCTGCCTGACCTGCTGTGCTTTTCCAGCACCACCCTAATCTAGACTGTGGTTTCCAGCATCTGCAGTCCTTGTTTTTACCATTCAGTCCAACTGGTCCACCGACTCTCCGAAAAGCATTCCACCCAGACTCAACCCCCCCCATCTCCCCCTGTATTTCCCATGGCTAACCCGCCCAGCCTGCACATCCCTGAACACAATGGGTAATTTAACATGGCCAATACACTTAACCTGCACAGCTTTGGACTGTGAGAGGAAACTGGAGCACTCAGCAGAAACTCATGCAAACACGGGAAGAACGTGCAAACCCCACACATACAGTAGCCCAAGGGTGGGATCAAACCCAGGTCCCTGGCACTGTGAGGCAGCAGTGCTAACCACTAAGCCACTGTGCTTCCCTGGACTGGTTGGACTGAGGGGTCTGTTTCCATGCTATATGACTCGACTGCGTGGCCAAGAGATCATCTCTATTATATCATTGTTAGGAAACATTAGGAAAATCCTGAACACAATGGGTAATTTAACATGGCCAATACACTTAACCTGCACAGCTTTGGACTGTGAGAGGAAACCGGAGCACTCAGCAGAAACCCATGCAAACATGGGGAGAACGTGCAAACCCCACACATACAGTAGCCCAAGGGTGGGATCAAACCCAGGCCCCTGGCGCTGTGAGGCAGCAGTGCTAACCACTGAGCCACCGTGCTTCCCTGGACTGGTTGGACTGAGGGGTCTGTTTCCATGCTATATGACTCTACTGCGTGGCCAAGAGATCATCTCTATTATATCATTGTTAGGAAACATTAGGAAAATGTTAAGCCCTCAAAGAGTGTGCAGATGAGCTTTACCAGAGATGAGATAGGTCGAGGGAGAGAGTCAAAGAGCTGGGAGTATACTGTTTCGAGCAAGAGTGTTAAGGGACATCAAATTGACGTGCTTACAATAAGGAAGATAGGGAGAAGCAACCTCCACTGAGTCATCAAGATAGGGAGCAGTCATAGAGATTATTACAAGGGCCAACGCTAACAGGACACTCAGAGGAAATTGCAAAAGTGGAGAATGATATGGGCCATGTGCTGGCAAATGGGACGAGATTAGGATATCTGGTCAGTATGGAGGAGTTGGATCGAAGGGTCTGTTTCCGTGCTGTACATCTCTATGATGCTATGACTGTCACCTTTAATGTGATTAGCCTATCTGCCTGCAGCAGAATGAGAAGCGCAAGGAATACAAAGTGGGAAAGAAAAGGAACATAGACTTGGAGTGTCATTACTACATATCAAAGCCTGTTTCTCCCAGGAGACCATTCTGGAGTGGTGGAAGAACACTCAGGCTGATTAAAAGTCTGACAGTACACAACACAAACACTCGATAGCAGCTGAAAGGATGGCAGGTTGCTGAAGCCTTCGCCCTAACCAACCGAAGGAGTCACCCATGCTCAAACAGAATTCAGCAAGAGTGAGCTCCTTAAGTGCACAAAGCAAACCATCGAGTGACAAGGGAAAACCTGACAACTGCTGAGGCAAAGACTCTACACAGAAACCGAGATAGATTGGGACAAGTAGAGTACAGACACGTACTGAACCAGCCCCTGTTTGCAAAGCCCAAAACAAAATGCGTGCTTGTTAGATGTGATCTGCAATTGGGCAGTATTTTCTGAACAGTCCCAAGTGTGCCAAAAGCAATACTAATAGCCAATTGAAGATAAGTAGTTGAACTTGTAATGTGGCTCATTTGTGCTCTCCAGGCATTTAGCACACTTGCTTTCATTGCTCAGACATAGAATATAGAACATTACAGTACAGTACAGACCCTTCGGCCCTCAATGTTGCACTGACCTGTGAAACCAATCTGAAGCTAACCTACACTATTCCATACTCATCCATATGTCTATCCAATGACCATTTAAATGCCCTTTACGCTGGCAAGTCTACTACTGTTGCAGGCGGGGCATTCCACACCCCTACAACTTTCTGAGTAAAGATACTACCTCTGACGTCTGTCCTATATCTATCCTCCCTCAATTTAAAGCTATGTCCCCTCGTGCCAGCCATCGCCATCTGAGGAAAAAGGCTCTGTCCACCCCATCTAACCCTCTGATCATATTCTATCTCTCAATTAAGTCACCTCTCAACCTTCTTCTCTCTAACGAAAACAGCCTCAAGTCCCTCAGCCTTTCCTCATAAGACCTTCCCTCCAGAGCAGGCAACATCCTAGTAAAACTCTCCTGAGCCTTTTCCAAAGCTTCCACATCCTTCCTATAACACGGCGACCAGAACTGTATGCAATACTCCAAGTGCCTCCGAACCAGAGTTTTGTACAGCTGCAGCATGACCACATGGTTTCGAAACTCAATCTCTCTACCAATGAAACTAAAACACTGTATGCCTTCTTAACAACCCTATCAACCTGGGTGGCAACTTTCAGGGATCTTTGTACATGGACACTGAGACCTCTCCACTCATCTCCACTACCAAGAATCTTACCATTTGCCCAGTACTCTGTCTTCCTGTTACTCCTTCCAAAGTGAATCACCTCACACTTTTCTACATTTGCCACCTTTCAGCCCAGGTCTGCAGTTTATCTATGTCCCTCTATAACTTACAATGTCTTTTGGCACTGTTCACAACTCCACTGACCTTAGTGTCATTTGCAAATTTACTAACCCATCCTTTTATGCGCTCATCCGGGTCATTTATTAAAATGATGAACAGCAGTGGCCCCAAAACAGATCCTTGTGGTACACCACTAGTAACTGACTTCCAGGATGAACATTTCCCATCAACCACAACCCTCTGTCTTCTTTTCAGTTAGCCATTTTCTGATCCAAACCACTAAATCATCCTCAATCCCATGCCTCAGCATTTTGTGCAATAGAGTTGAGTACAGGGGTTGGGATGTCATGTTGCAGCTGTATAGGACATTGGTGAGGCTTCTTCTGGAATACTGTGCACAGTTCTGGTCGCCCTGCTATTGGAAGGTTACTATTGAGCTAAAGAGGCTTCAGAAAGGATTTTCCAGGATGTTGCCATGTATGGAGGGTTTGAGTTATAAGAAGAGGCTGAGACCTTTTTTACTGTAGCATAGGTGACCTTACAGAGGTTTATAAAAGCATGAGGGGAGTAGACAGAGTTAATGGGGGGGTGTCTTTTCTCAGAGATGGGGGAATTTCAAGATTAGGAGGCATATTCTTAAGGTGAGAGGAGAAAGATGTTAAAAAAAGACGAAGGGCTGGTTCACGTTAAATGAACTTCCTAAGGAAGTGGTGGATGCGGGAACAGGTGCAACCTTTAAAAGACATTTGGATAAGTTCATGAATAGGAAAGGTTTGGAGGGATATGGGCCAGGAGTAGGCAGCTGGAGCAGGTTTATTTTGGGATAATGGTTGGCATCGGCTGGTTAGACTGAAGGATCTGTTTCCATGCTGTATGATTCTAAACGTGGCATGCACGCAAACACATTCATATGCATTTTGTTTTGCAAATAAAAGGAACATGATGAAGGCTTGAGCCTTTTTGGCATTATCAATTAGTTTAAGGTAGACTGTTGCTGTGTACATGGTTGTGCTTGCGTGGTCTTGTCTATAACTTTACAATTCAGCAGTCTGATGGAGTATTCTCTATGTACTACTAACACTCAACCACTCAACATCACCCAGGTCAAAGCAAACTCCTTCACTGACACCCGATTTACCACCTTCAACATTCACCTCCTCCACCATGGACACACAGTAGCAGCAATGTGCACCACTTACAAGATGCACAGAATCCCTCCCATGTGGAAGCAGGCCTCTTGTTCCATTGAGTCCACACTGAACCTCCAAAGAGCATTCCACCGACACTCTCCCCCCTATCCCTGTAACCTTGCATTTCCCATGGCTAATCCACCCAGCCTATACCTCCCGAGGTGCAATGGGGCTATTTAGCACGGTCAATCCACTCTAACCTGCACAACTTTGGACAGTGGGGATAAACCGGAGCACCCAGAGGAAACCCACGCAGACATGGGGAGAATGTGAAAACTCTACACAGACACCCAAGGCGGGAATCGATCCCAAGGTCCCTCCGGGTGCTCCGGTTTCCTCCTACACTCCAAAGATGTGCGGGTCAGGTGAGTTGGCTATGCTAAATTACCTATAGTGTTAGGTGCATTAGTCAGAGGGAAATAGGTCTGGGTAGGTTAGTCTTCGGAGGGTCAGTGGGGACTTGTTGGCTGAAGAGCCTGTTTCCACACTGTAGGGGAATCTAATCCAATCCCTGGCACTGTGAGGCAGCAGTGCTAACTGTTAAGTCACTGTGGGTTGACTCTTCAGCTTTGGATGCTTAGGATCAGGCAATAAAGGCTGGTCTTGCAAAACAAAAATAATAAAAGTTGATCGAGCCAACATCGCCTACAGCCCATGAACGAAAAGAAAGGACAAAGACTTTTTTTTGTAAACCAACCCATTTGCCACCTGCTTTCCCAATTAATTTTCCACATAATGGTCAGGCCGTGGGACGTTTCTGAGCAAAACAACCTTGGAGTGAAGGTCCATAGTTCATCGAAAGTAGAGTCGCAAGTAGACAAGATAGTGAAGAAGTATGCTTGGTATGCTATTGATCAGAGTATAGGAGTATAGGAGTTGGGAGGTCATGTTGTGGCTGTACAGGACATTGGTTAGGCCACTGTTGGAATATTGCATGCAATTCTGGTCTCCCTGCCATAGGAAAGATGTTGTGAAACTTGAAAAGGTACAGAAAAGATTGAAAAGCATGCAAGGTTTGTGAAGGTTTGTAGCTCAGGTTGAGGTTTAGGGTGTAGGTTTGCTCGCTGAGCTGTAGGTTTGAGATCCAGACGTTTCACTACCTGGCTAGGTAATATCATCAGTGGCGACCTCCAAGTGAAGCGAAGCTGTTGTCTCCCTCTTTCTATTTATATGTTTGTCCAGGATGGGGTTCCTGGGGTTTGTGGTGATGTCATTTCCTGTTCATTTTCTGAGGGGTTGATAGATGGTATCTAGATCTATGTGTTTGTTTATGGCGTTGTGGTTGGAGTGCCAGGCCTCTAGGAATTCTCTGGCATGTCTTTGCTTAGCCTGTCTCAGGATAGATGTGTTGTCCCAGTCAAAATGGTGGGTTTTTTTTCATCTGTGTGTAGGGCTTGCACAAACACTACGTAGGACAAACAGGAAGAAAGTTAGCCACCAGGACACACGAACACCAACTAGCTCCAAAAAGACACAACCCTCTCTCCCTCGTAGCCCTACACACAGATGAAAAAAAACCACCCCTCAGAAAATGAACAGGAAATGACATCACCACAAACCCCAGGAACCCCATCCTGGACAGTGATATAAATAGAAAGCAGGAGACAACAGCATCGCTTCACTTGGAGGTCGCCACTGATGATGTTACCTAGCCAGGTAATGAAATGTCTGGATCTCAAACCTACAGCTCAGCGAGCAAACCTACACCCTATTGACAAGCATGATGCCAGGGTTGGAGGGTTTGGGTTTTTGGGAGAGGCTGAACAGACTGGGGCTGTTTTCCCTGGAGCATCGGAGGCTGAGGGGTGACTGTAATGAGGTTTATAAAATCATGAGGGGCATGGATAGGATAAATAGACAAGGTCTTTGTTTCCCCAGGATAAGGGAGTCCAAAACGAGAGGGCATAGGTATAAGATGAGAGGGAAGGAGTTAAAAAGGACCTAAGGGGCAACGTTTTCACACAGAGGGTGGTGCGTTTATGGAATGAGCTGCCAGAGGAAGTGGTGGAGGCTGGTACAATGACAACATTTAAAAAGCATCCGATGGCTACTTGAATAGGAAGGATTTCGAGGGATATGGGCCAAATGCTGGCAAATAGGACGAGATTAATTCAGGATGAGTGGGACTGAAGGGTCTGTTTCCGAGTTGTAGATCTCTATGACTCTAATTATGACAAGTAAATGCAACAGCGCTATGAACAATGTTAACATTGTCCAGATGGATTGAAATCTGCCTTGACAGGCCAACACTAAAGATCTAGCGAAGGTTCATCAGACTGATTCCTGGGATGGCAGGACTGACATATGAGGAAAGCCTGTGTGAGAAACAAAGCTCACTCACTTCAATAATTTCAGTCCGAGATAAGATCTGAATCAGTAGTGTCCGGCCTTGTCTGTGACAAAATGCTTATTTCTGGTCTCACAAGGCCATTTGACCACATCCCGCTGTGGGCCATTGTTAGGTATATCCTTTCTTCACCATTATCTATTCCCTCCATCTGTGCTTTCCCCAACCATACTGATCCTTATGACCCCTTTTAATTGGGGTTTGTTCCTGTGTTTCTGCAAAAGTGGGAAACAGATGCTGATAACTACTGTTTGTGCAAGCATATCTGGCTTAACCTACATCCTCACAGCACCTTATCTATTTGTCTGTAACATCTACCATTGTTTTGCAGTCACGTTTCATTCTTGCATACAATTTTAGCTAATACAAAAACAATTATATATTTCCTCCACATAGTTTGCATTCTTGTTGACCCTGCTCTTAGTTGAAACAATTATACACTGGTGTGAGTTCATTTACCTTGCATAAGTAATTATAATTGCAGAAGTAACACTACTTTACCTATATCCCACAACCAGATCGACTGGGCTTGTACTCACTGGAATTTAGAAAAATGAGGGGGGTTCTCATAGAAATATATAAAATCCTGACAGGATTGGACAGGCTAGATGCGGGAAAAATGGTTCCTATGTTGGGGTATGTCCGAACTGGGGGTCACGGTCTAAGAATAAGGGGGTAAGCCATTCAGAACTGACATGGTGAAGAGTTTCTTCACTCAGAGAGAGTTGGGAACCTGTGGAATTCTCTCCCACAGGAAGCTGTCGGGGCCAGTTCATTAGCTATATACAAGAAGGAGCTGGATGTGACCCTTGTGGCTCAAGGGGTCAAGGGGTAATGGAGGGAAAGCAGGAGTGGGATACTGTACATCAGCCATGGTCAGATTGAATGGTAGGGGCAGATTCGAAGGGCTGAATGGCCCACTCCTACTTTCTCCCTTTCTATCCTCACGCGTCTACGATGCCGAAAAAAAACAGAATTAAAAACAGTGACTGAAAGTTGAGTAATTGGAGGATGAAAGTTAAATTGCCACAGAGTAGAATGCCTGTGGGCTGCGGGGGGGAAATCAAAGCAATCCACTTATTAGAGATTGCAAAATGTTGTAATGTTCCTGAACTGTTTCTCAAAGCACAAAATGCTCTGATCGATTGGATGTGCGTAGTTGCTGACGTCAGCGCCATTGCAATTTCAACCTCCATGCAATTAGAAAAACATGGTTTTTGTTGTTTTGATTTTGTTTTGTGAATGAAAACACGGGCGATTCATCTTCAGCCTTGACATGATCCTAACAGGAAGGAGGGTGTAACCTCCTCCCTCAGTTCAGAGCCAGGGCACCGAGTGGGGACTGGGACACTTCCAGACCATCCACGGCAAGAGGTGTTCCTGGGTCAGGAACAGAGCCCAGTGAAAGAGGAGGGAGAAGGCAAAGAGCGAGGAGGGGGCGGGGAAGGGAGCTGAGGGAGAAACGCTAGGAACTCTGATGCAAGGAGGGGGACCCAGAGAGAGGGGAAACAACCAAATATAGCAGAGGGAGAAATGTCAATCAGCAGAGGGGCCAGCTCATGTCAGGAAGGTAGCGGGGAGAGTGAAAGGATGAGCGAAGAGAGAGAGAGAGTGGGAGGGAAGAGAGTGAGAGAGAGGGTGGGAGAGAGAGGGAGACATAGAGAGGGGGAGAGACTGGGCAAGGAGATACTGGGCGAGGAGAGAGATTGGGAGAGGAGTGGTGGAGAGTGAGACAGTGGGAGAGGAGGGGGTAGACAGAGATAGGAGAGGCTGGG
>NC_057757.1:3365531-3428621 GCF_004010195.1 Chiloscyllium plagiosum
GAGAGATAGAGAGAGGGAGAGAATGGGCAAGGAGAGACTGGGTGAGGAGAGAGTGAGAGAGGTGAGTGGGAGATGATGGAGTGAGAAAGGAGAGAGAGAAAGGGAGGGGAGAGTGGCAAAGAAGAAAGTGAGAGCGGGAGATAGTGGGAGCGGTGAGAGAGTGAGACAGTGGTAGAGGAAGAATGAGAGAGTGAGGGAGTGAGAAAGTGGGAGAGGAGAGTTGGGAGAGTGAGGGAGAGTGGGAGAGGCAAGAGAGAGGCAAGAGTGACAGAGTAAGAGTGGGAGAGGAGAGAGTGAGAGAGGACAGCGAGTTGAAAGAGGGAACAATGGGAGAAGAGAGAGAGTCAGAAAAACTGATAGCACTGGGTGAGAGAGGAGAGAGTGAGAGAGCAAAAGGTAAGAGAGGATGATGTGAGAGGAAAGACAATGAGAGAGCGGAGAAAGTGGGAAGGGAAAAAGGCAGACAGGATAGAAAAAAAAATTAAACAAAATGGAACCATAAAGAATTGGGAGAAAATACAGACGATGTAGAGAAAGTAGGAATACAGAAGGGAAAATTGAGAGAAAAATCATGAAAAACATAACAAGCTTTTTGACAGGCGGGGTGATTAATACTTAGTCATATCCCGCACCACCTGCTATAACTGAACATTAGGAACAAGCTCCAGTGGAATTAACTTCCAAACGAAAGAGAGAGAGACGTGAGACAGGATGAATAATGATTTAGAATAGGGCAGAATAGAGAGAACAATCAGCAGGAGGAAGGGGTTCAGGGCCAGAAAGCAGAGGGTGATTATACACTCACCACTGAATCAGACTAACATTAAAAGCGCAATTGCAAATATGATATCAGAGGAACAGTTAGGAGGGTTTGGGTTGACTTAATTCTTTCTGTACGGAATTGGGAAAATTGTGTTTTTTCTCTCAATGTTGAAACAGACATGGCACATTTACAAATTTACTCTGATTTAGATGGACGATGCGAATCAATTACTGGGAAAGAGCAGAAAGAAAAGAGAGCAGAGTGTGGGTGTGAGAGAGAGCAGAGAGAGAATGGGGAGGGAAGAGAGAGACAAAGAGTAGGACAGAGGAGAGAAAGAGTAAGAGAGGAGACAGAAAGAATGAGTGGGAGAGAAAATGGGTTGAGGACAAAAGAAAAGGAAAACAAAAAAAAACTAAGGGGAGGCAGAACAGCAGAGATTAAAACCAGAAAATGCTGGAGAATCTCAGCAAATCTGGCAACGTCAGTAGGGAGAGAAATTGAGCTGGTATTTGGAGTCCAATATGATTTGTTTTATTTGGAAAGTAACAGAGAGTGTGATTGAAAACAGTATGATTTAATGTTCGGCAGTATGTACAAAACAGAAACCCCAGTGGGAGATCAAAATTCCATTTCATTCTCTCAGTCATAACCTACAACAAATAAATTAAACTTTAAAAGCACTCCGGTTGTGGTCTCCTTTCCGTTTTGAATTATCTAAAGCTGCTGATCCCAGGAAATAAACAGGTCATATAATGACCAATTGCTCCTAATGCCATCAAACACAGGCAACTGAAAATGTACCACATTTTTAAAATAAGCTTTCACTTCCAAAGGTACTGAGGGAAGGCTGGTTAGGGTCGATGTCCGCTCTGGAACCTACTTGTCAATCAAATAAGGCTGCCAGGAACTGATAGGGGGGATGAGGAAAGTATCTGTTAATTGTGCTAAAAGGCAGCTGCTGGCATATTTGGGAAAAGACTGACTGGGGTATGTATCACTTCTGAATTGAACATGGTCAGCAGCAAAGATTTCCCATACATTGACTTAGGGTCTCACTTGGAGTTGGAAGAGTGTGTCCTGTTCCGGTCACCCTGCTATGGGAAAGATATTATTAAACTGGAGAAGGTTCAGAAAAGATTTACCAGGATGTGGCTGGGAATGGAGGGTTCAAGCCAAAAGGAGAGTTTGGGACCTCTTTCACTGGAGTGTATGGCGTTGAGGGGTCTGAACTTATAGAGGATTATAAAATCATGAGGGTCATAGATAAGGTGAATAGCAAAAATCTTTGCTCTAGGGTGGGGGAATTCAAAGCTAAGGGGTATATTTTAAGGTGAGAGGAGAAAGATTTAAAAGGGACCTGAGGGGCAACCTTTTCACACAGAGAGTCGGTCACATGTGGAATGGACTGCCAGAGGCTGTGGTAGATGTAGGTACAGTTACAGCATTGAAAGCACGTTTGGATAGGTACATGGATAGGATAGGTACCTGGCTAGGATAGGTACATGGATACATTAGGTACATGGATAAGACAGGTACATGGATAAGATAAATACATGGATAGGATAGGTACATGGATAGGATAGGTGCATGTATAAGATAGGTACATGGCTAGGATAGATACATGGATAAGATAAGTACATGGATGGGATAGGTACATGATAAGATAGATACATGGATAAGATAGGTACATGGCTAGGATAGGTACATGGCTAGGATAGGTACATGGATAAGATAGGTACATGGATAAGACAGGTACATGGATAAGACAGGTACATGGATAAGATAGGTACATGGATAGGATAGATACATGGATAATACAGGTACATGGATAACATAGGTACATTGATAAGATAGGTACATGGATAAGATAGGTACATGGATAGGATAGATACATGGATAAGATAGGTACATGAATAGGATAGGTACATCGACAAGATAGGTACATGGCTAGGATAGATACATGGATAATACAGGTACATGGATAAGATAGGTACATAGATAGGATACATACATGGATATGATGGGTACATGGATAGGATAGGTACATGGATAAGATAGGTACATGGATAAGATAGATACATGGCTAGGATAGATAAATGGATAGGATGGGTACATGGATAGGATGGGTACATGGATAGGATAGATACATGGATAAAATAGGTACATGGATAGGATAGGTACATGGATAAGATAGGTACATGTATAGGACAGGTACATGGATAAGATAAATATATAGATAAGATAGGTACATGAATAGGCCAGGTGCATGGATAAGATAGATACATGGATAGAACAGGTACGTGGATAAGATAGGTACATGGATAGGATAGGTACATGGATAAGATAGGTACATGGATAAGACAGGTACATGGATAGGACAGGTACATGGATAGGACAGGTACATGGGTATGATAAGTACATGGATAGGACAGTTACATGGATAAGATAGGCATGTGGATAGGATACATACATGGATACGATGGGTACATGGATAGGATAGGTACATGGATAAGATAGGTACATGGATAAGATAGATACATGGCTAGGTTAGATACATGGATAGGATGGGTACATGGATAGGATGGGTACATGGATAGGATGGGTACATGGATAAGGTAGGTACATGGCTAGGTTAGATACATGGATAGGATGGGTACATGGATAGGATGGGTACATGGATAGGATAGATACATGGATAAAATAGGTAGATGGATAGGACAGGTACATGGTTGGATAGGTACACGGATAGGATAGGTACATGGATAGGACAGGTACATAGATAGGACAGGTACATGGATTAGATTGGTACATGGTGAAGATAGGTACATGGATAAGATAGGTACATGGATAAAATAGGTCCATGGATAGGAAAGATACATGGATAAAATAGGTACATGGATAGGATACATACATGGATAACATAGGTACATGGATAAGATAGGTACGTGGATAGGATAGGTACATGGATATCATAGGTACATGGATAGGATAGAAAAATGGATAGGATGGGTTCATGGATAGGATAGGTACATGGATAAGATAGATACATGGCTAGGATAGATACATGGCTAGGATAGATACATGGATAAGATAGGTACATGGATAGGATGGGTACATGGATAGGACAGATACATGGACAGGGTAGGTACACGGATAAGATAGGTACATGGCTAGGATAGATACATGGATAGGATAGGTCCATGGATAGGATTGACACATGGATTGAATAGGTACATGGATAGGATGGGTACATGGCTCGGATAGATACATGGATAGGATGGGTACATGGATAAGATGGATACATTGATTGGATACGTTTAGATGGATATGAGTCAAATGAGATGGTTCAGTTTAAAGAACATGAGTTGGGCCAAAGGATCTGTTTCTGTGCTGTATGACTTCATGACTCTAAAAGCCTGGAGCATGGATGTCAAGAAGAGCAGAGATCTGAAGGCCAAGGTGGGTACAATGACAACATTTAAAAGACATTTGGATAGGTACATGAATAGGAAATGTTTAGAGGGACATGGGCCAAACACAGGCAAATGGGACTAGTTTAGTTTGGGGAACTTGGTATGGACGAGTTGGATTGAAGGCTCTGTTTCCATGCTGTATGACTCTCTGACTCGATAACCTGTTGGCCTTGCATCAATAGCTACCTTGACATGGAGCCTGAGATTGCGGCCAGCATTCATTCAGCTCACATGATGTAGCCAACAGAGTTCGCCGCACTCTTCGGAGGGTGAAAATGCTGGGAATCCGTGCACGCTTGTGTACTTCTATACCCTATACTGTCTCTTGGCAGGAGATAGTCAATCTTCATTTACAGCAGTGGGGATGAGGACTGTTTCACCATTGCTGTGGCCTTGCATGTGTTGCCCATGCTCTTGCTACTAATGGAGGATGATGCTAAGGATAGAAGCCTGGTACACGTGAAGCTTTACATTGTTGGTTAGTTTTCTGTCAGTCCATTTAATCTCTTGTGTTTTGCAAGACAACCAGAGCCTTGGTAAACCCAGTACTGAGTTTGGCATCGAGTGATACGTTGCTGATAATTGTTAATCCAATTGTTGACTTGAAGCTGTCAGTACGGACCAGAATAAGATTTTTGGTGCTGGTGGAAGATGGTAATCTTGGTCTTTCAGAGGCTGATTGTCTGTCCAACCTACTTGCAGCTCCATAAGAGCCAATCTACAATGTTATTGCAGGTGAAATACAAAACAATGTTGCCTCCTCAGCAAACAACAGCTCACAGAATAGGGCATCATCAGTTTGGTCTTGGTGCACAGTCTTGCTAGGTTGAACGGCCTTCCATCAAGAAACTGGGAGTTATTAGCAGCATCCCTTAGTAGCACAAGCTGGGTATTGATGAGACCGCAACTGTGCACTTAAGAAAAGATGTAATTGCATCAGAAGCCATGTGGAGAAGGAAGTTCCTGCAATGAAGATGTTCCTTTATGAGTCAAAATTCGGAGATGCCGGTGTTGGACTGGGGTGTAAAAAGTTAAAAATCACCCATCACCAGGTTATAGTCCAACAGGTTTAATTGGAAGCTTTCAGAGCCACTATCACCTGATGAAGGAGCATCACTCCGAAAGCTAGTATGCTTCCAATAATATTGGACTATAACCTAGTGTTGGGTGATCTTTTACTTTATGAGGAATGGGTACACAGGTTGAGCGAGACAGAGAAAACATCACCCTCCAGTGGAGAGAACAATTCAAAGAACTCCTAAACCAGAATGCAATAATTGATGAGAAGTTTGAGGGAATTTCCGAACTGCCAATGGAAGATAGCCTTGGACTCCCTCCTACTATGACAGCTTCCATTAGACACATGAATAATGGAAAAGCTATCAGGAGTAGATGATAAATAATGGAGACCTTCAAACATGGAGGAGCTGACCAAAATGTGAAGCTGTGGACATGATTTTCACTATTTGGCAACCGCAAGAGAAATGCCAGGGACAGCACCACCACTCTACATCGCCTTCATCAATCTGACCAGAGCTTTTTGGCTCAGTCAGTCTAGAACTGTGATGATACTAAAGCTTTAAGAGATGTATTTTGTCCTGACATTGTTTTAAAGAAAGGTTTTAAGACAGAGGTGCTGAGGTGTTTTTAAAAGTTTGAACAATAGAAGCAACCCAGATGAGTGTGGTCAAGCTCCCACAAAACCAGGATTTTTCATTTTAGCTTTCAATGGTTGTTGCTGGCTCTCAGCAGGGTTTGGAAGTTGCAGTTCATATCTCTCCCTCCTGTACCATCTCTCAGAGCTTTCTATGGTGTTGTCCTGCTGCTGGAATTGCATGTGAGACAATCAGTTTTTCTGAATTTGTCTTTGTCAAAGGTGTATTTATGGAATGTTACTATGGATGTAGGCTTGCTCGCTGAGCAAGGTTCATTTCCAGATGTGTCATTTCCTGTGGTGATGTTATTTCCTGTTCTTTTTCTCAGGGCATGGTAGATAGGGTCTAACTTGATGTGTTTGTTGATAGAGTTCCACTTGGAATGCCATGCGTCTAGGAATTCTCGTGCATGTCTCTGTTTGGCTTGTCCTAGGATGGATGCGTTGTCCCAGTTGAAATGGTGTCCTGCCTTATCTGTATGTAAGGATACTAGTGAGAGAGGGCCATGTCTTTTTGTGGCTAATTGGTGTTCATGTATCCTGTGTCATGTATCATGTAACACCAACTAGCCACAAAACGACATGACCCTCTCTCACTAGTATCCTTACGTACAGATAAGGAAGGGCACCACTTTGGCTGGGACAACACATCCATCCTAGTCTAGGTTAGAGTGGTGCTGGAAAAGCACAGCAGGTCAGGCAGCATCTGAAGAGCAGGAAAATCAACGTTTCAGGCAAAAGTCCTTCATCAGGAATGAAAGCAGGTAGCCTCCAGGGTGGAGAGATAAATGGGAGGGGAGTGGGGCTGGGGAGAAGGTAGCCAAGAGTACAATAGGTGGATGGAGGTGGGGATGAAGGTGATAGGTCAGAGAGGAGGGTGGAGCAGAAGGAAGATTGGCAGGTAGGACAGGTCCTGAGGACGGTGCTGAGCCAGAAGGTTGAAACTGGGGTAAGGTGGCGGGAGGGGAAATGAGGAAACTGGTGAAGTCCACATTGATGCCCTGGGGTTGAAGTGTTCTGAGGCAGAACAAAAAAACCTCTCTCCACCTTGGAGGCTCCCTGCCTTCATTGAAATGACATCACCAACCCAAAGAAACCCAAACATATCAATAAAAAGCAGGAATCATGAACAGTGCTTTGCCTAGAGGCCCACTGAAGATGTTACCTAGTGGGGTGACAAAACGTATGGAAATGAACCTTCCAGCTCAGTGAGCAAGCCTACATCCAGAACCTCAACCTGAGCTACAAATCTTGCAAAACACGCTAGGATGTTACTATATTGGAACAGTTAATTAATCATAATAACAATATCTATTATTTTGTTAAACATTTTGACAGAGTTATAATTAAGCCAATACTTTTCTTTTTCTTTTCTTTTGTTATATTTTACCTATAGCATGTGAATAAAGAATAGTTTGACCAGTTGAAATACATCTAGACTGCAAAGTGAGGGGATTTGGTCTGTTCCATAACAGAAGACCCTGTCAAAGACCAGCTGTTCCAATATATTCATCAACATCTTCCATCTCTTCCACATTAGTGATAGTCCTCTCTGACTGTAACATGACAGAATCCTTTGAGATCAGAACAGTGGTCAGGTAGGGATGTGACACTTTGTCCACCCTTTTCACCTCCTTCATCACCGCCATTCTTCATTTTGTTAAGAATAAGCTTCTCAGAGTCACAGAGATGTACAGCATGGAAACAGACCCTTTGGTCCAACTCATCCATGCTGACCAGAAAGCCGAAATTAATCTCGTCCCATTTGCCAGCTCATACCCTTCCAAACCCTTTCCTATTCATATACCCATCCAGATGCCTTTAAAAATTACAATTGTACCAGCCTCCACCACTTCCTCTGGCAGTTAATTCCATACGCTCACCACTCTCTGCATGAAAATATTGCCCCTTCAGTCCCTTTTAAATGTTTCCTGTCTCACCTTAAACCTAAGCCATTTTCTTTTGGACTCCCCCACCCCAGGGAAAAGACCTTGACTATGCACTCCATCCATGCCCCTCATGATGTTATAAACCTCCAAAAGGTCACCCCTCAGCCTCTGATGCTCCAGCAAAAACAGCCCCAGCCTATCCAGCCTCTCCCTATAGCTCAAACCCTCCAATCCTGGCAACATCTTTGTCAACCTTTTCTAAACCACTTCAAGTTTCACAACATCCTTCCTATAGCAGGGAGATGGGACTTGAACACAATATTCCAAAAGTGACCTAATCAATGTCCTACACAGCCATAATATGCCCTTCAACTCCTATACTCAATGCACTAACCAATAAAAGCAAGCAGACCAAACGCCTTCTTCACTATCCTGTCTACCTTCCACTTCCAAGGAACTATGAACATGCACTCCAAGTTTCTGGGTGTAGAAATTTTCTACAAGATGGACAGAAAGTTTTTCAACCTCAGCAAGTTGAAACCCAAGAAGATGACACTGGCTTCTTTTGTTGAAGGTGACAACCTTACCTCTGCTGTCTCAGAAAGCCTCACATATCATCTTGGCAGAAGCACACAGAAGAATTGGTCTCAGCCTCAATCTCAAGGAGGCTCGAAACGTGTCCCAAGGTCAAGTTGCATTCCATCCTTCTGTTAAGGGAGAAATCCTCTCAAATGTAGAACATTTCTTTTGCCTGGGAAGCTACCTCTCATCTAAGATTGACATCAATATGGGGATTCAACATCACATCCAATCTGCAAGAGTTGCCTCTGGATGACTAAGGATGAGAGTCTTCAATGACATTGGTGTCCATGCTGTTACCAAGACCTTTGTGTGTAAGGCACCTTTCTGACTCTCTATATAGCTCCAAAGCTTGGACTACAAATGGATGCCACCTCAAGATCCTTGAGAAGAACCATTAACAGCCAATAGCACTAGAATCAAGACATCACCTTCTAAACCCATGACCACTTCCATCTAGAAGGACAAGGGTAACAGACATACGGGAACACCACCACCTGCAAGTTCTCCTCCAAGCCACTCACTACCCTGAATTGGAAATATATCACTATAGTTGGGTCTAAATTCTGGATTGTCTCCCGAATGGCATTGTGGGTCAACCTTCAGCAGGTGGACTGAAGGTTGACCCACCTTTGCAAGGGCAAATAGGGATGGGCAATAAATGCTGACCAGCCAGTGATACCCACGTCCCACAGAATGAATTTTTAAAAATGCTCATTCTAAACCAACTCCACTGGATCTGCCACGTTCTCGAATGTCTGCATTCCAACTGCCAAAGCAAATCATCTTCACCCAGCTCAAAGGAGGCACTCAAATGAGAGAAGGACAAGGGAAGCATTTCAATGACTCATTGAAAGCTACCCGCAAGAAATGCAACATGGATATCAACGCATAGGAGACTCATTCAGAAAAAAAATCTAATTTGAAGGAAGTTCCGAGATGAAGAAGCACAATTTTTCAAGACTACCCATCTGCAAGAGAAAGTTCAGGAAATGAACTGGAGGAAAGAATACCAGTGACCTCAAGGAGAATGCCAGGTCCTGAAAACACCTGCCAAATGCATGGTGGGCGGTGTGGCTCTTGGCTTGGGCTCATCAACCCAAAAGGACCCACAGAACCCCTGACTTGTGCCATGGAATATCTTAGGTGGACAATCATACTCATTAGGAGAAAGTGGGGACTGCAGATGCTGGAGATCAGAGTCAAGAGTGTGGTACTGGAAAGACACAACAGGTCAGGCAGCATCCAAGGAGCAGAAGAATCGATGTTTCTGGCATAAGCCCTTCAATCATACTCATTAGCAAGTGACTGCTGATGACAATGATGGCAAATGTCAGTCAACTACTTCAGAGTTCATGCCCCTCCCTTTCCTCCATCATCAGGTTTAGAAATGTGATATTCACTGATGATTGCACAATTTTCAGCACCATTCATGACTTCTCAGATAGGGAAATAATTTTGGTTCATATGAGTCAAAGCATATATAATATGCTACTTGGATTGATACATGGTAAGTAACATTTGCATCACAATAATCTCAGCAATTACCATCTCCATCAAGGGAGAATCTAACTATCAGCCCTTGACATTCAACTGCATTACCATTGTTGAAACCCCATCAATATCTTAGGAGTTATCACTGACCAGAAACTGAATTGGTTCAGCCATACCAATACCGTGGCCAAACCGAATAAATACTTGGAATCCTGATTAAATATCTCACCCCTTGACCTTCCAAAGCTTATCCATCATCTACAAAGCACATGTCAGGATGAATGCAGCTTCAGCAATACCCAGAAAGCTCAAAACCATCCAGGAGAAAGAAACCCAATTGATTGACACCCAGCCACAAACATTCAATATCTTTTCTCTCTACCATTGATACATAGTAATAGTTGAAGCAGGCACTTTGCATGTTTGCCTTCATTGCCCAGACCATTGAGTGTAGGAAACAAAAAATTGTCGAATATCATAGTGGGTCAGGCAGCATCCATGAAGAGAGAGCAAGCTAAAGTTTCGAGTCTAGATGACTCTTCTGAAGCATCTGCTGTAATTTACTCTTTTACTGCGTATAGGAGTTAAGACATCACAGTGCCGTTGTACTAGATGTTGGTGAGGCCACTTTTGGTGTAATGTGAGCAGTTCTGGTCTCTCTACTGTAGGAAGGATATTATTAAATTGGAAAGGATGCAGAAAAGATATACAAACATATTACCAGGACTGGAGAGTTTGAGTTATAAGGAGAGGCTGGATTTCTTTTCACTAGAGTGTAGGAGGTTGAGGAGTGACCTTATGGAGGTTTATAAAATAATGAGGGGCATAGATAAGGTGAATAGGCAAAGTTTTTTTCCCCCTGGGGTAGGAGAGTTCACAACTAGAGGGCGTATTTTTATGGTGAGAAGAGAAATATTTAAAAGGGACCTGAAGGGCAACGTTTTCACACAGAAGGTGGTTCATGTATTAAATGAACTGCCAAAGGAAGTGACAGATGCAGGTGCAGTTACAACATTTGAAAGACCATTGGACAGGTGCATGAATAGGAAAGGTTTAGAGGGATAGGGAGCAAATGCAGGCAAATGGGACTAGTCTGGTTGAAGAAACTTTGTCAACATGGATGGGTTAGGTCTGCTTCCATGCTGTATGACGCATGATTCTATCTACAAGATGCATTGCAGCAATTCACCAAGCCTCCTTAGTCAGCATCTACTGTCCTCTACCATCGAGAAGAACAAGGGCAGCAGATATATGGGAACACCATCACCTTCAAGTTTCCCTTCAATCCACTCCCCATCCTGACTTGGAAATGAATCCGCCATTTCTTCAGTGTAGCTGGGTCAAAATCCTGGAATTCTCGCCCAGACAACAGTGTGGCTGTAGTTACACCACCAGTAGTTCAAGATGGCTGCTCACCATCACCTTCTCAAGGGGCAATTAGAGATGGACAATAAACGCTGACCCAGTCAGAGACACTCAAAGCCTGTCAATGAGTAAATAAATATCCCACCTCTAAAACAAGAGGTGGGGGTGCCGGGTGCGGAATCCTAGTCAGGACCAATAAAAAAACTACTCAGTACCCAACACTAAATACCAACAGAGCTTACCAACAGTTTTCAGCTTCTGAAGTAGTCATATCAGATCAGAATTCTATCCCCCTTTAAAAGCACTGTGTGTGACTCTACGCCAAATGGTGTTCAGGATAGCGGCTTACCAGCACCTTCTCCAAGGTAAATAGGGAGAGGCAATAAATCTTGGTTCAGCCAGCAACGCCCCACATCCCGTGAATGGAATAGAAAGGAAACCGAATTAAAGTCAGACGCGATTCAAAACCCACATCTTATGTGAGGGGAGACTAAGAAAGTGACTGTTCTCACGCTGCGAATCCCTCGCAATGAAAGACTACATTCCCCGGGGGAGGGCAAACCAGAGTCATCAGCAAAGACATCGACGCCCCGCACAATGCGGCAGAACAGTCTCGACTGATTCGGAATGTAACAATCCGTGCCCTGGTTAGCGTGGGGCAGGCCAATGCCGACAGGGAAATGGATTTCTTAAAAGAATTTAAACAAAACCGAACCGGGCCAACAGAGCGGAATGTTCTGCATTTCCTCCAATGGAGTGGAGGATTACATTATTCTCACAGATTAGAATAAAGATGTTTGCACATAACGTTCAATTTATAAATTCAACATATATACGGGCAGATGGATACCTGTGGAAACATTGTATTTTACACATAGAGAGTATATATAGGGTTTATTCTATACATTGGTGGTATTGCATATAAATGAGCATATCATGTATACGTGTAACGTTACTACTATAACATAATATAATATTTATAAATAAATGACATACTTGAATATCCAGACTTCACTAATGCTAAACTGTATTGCAGTAATACACTGGTGAGCAGCTTAATTTTGGTGCTCGGTATTTGACATATTTTCATTTTATTTTGATCCAACTTTCTTCTCTGGCGTAATCATCTGGAAACCCCACTCATGTTAACTGGCGTGTTCTAGAAACGTCCTTTGGTTCTCTCGGGAAACAGCTTTTAATCAGATTCAGCCGAAAGTCTCGCTATCGTATATATATATATAAATATATATATATTTTAGTGTTCGTCCCTCATTATTCCTTTGTCTGGAATTTGATTTATTTTTTTCTCTCTCTCTTTGTCTCAAATTTTATTTTAGTTTTCGGCCGAGATTGTATCTGCATGAGGACCAGACTGAATCGCAGTGTCCATGGTTGTCTAGGTGTCTTCTTGCAGCTGTGCCCTTCCTCTATTGTGAATGGAGCCGAGATTTCATTCATGAAATCCGGGGCTGCGGGTGATTTCCACACGAGAGGCTGGGGATGAATGAACCGATGACGTCAATGCAAGGTGACGTCAGGGGGGGCGTGGAATCAAAGGGGGGGGATGTTCCCAGAAAGAGCATAAAAGCCACGGGCGCTGTCCGCGGTCCTGAAACCCACGGAGCCTGATCTACGGACGCTGTCCACGGTTCTGAAACCCCACCAGAGTCAAGAAACTGCAGGCGCTGTCCACGGACCTGAAACCCACAGAGCCACGGGCTGCTGTCCGCGGAGCTGAAGCCCCAGCTGTCAGATCCACGGGGGCTGACGGTGGTGCTGAAACCTACAGTGTCTAATCCGCGGGCGCTGTCCGAGGTTTTGAAACTCTGACAGCTGGAGACCCCAGACGCAGAGCCGTGCCCAGCAAGCATCCCGACTAAATTCTCCTTCACCCTCAGACACCGAATCTCCCAGGTAAGAGCTACTGGAGCCCAAACATCACCCGAGAGAGCAAATCTCAAACGCCCACAGTTGGTGCGAAATCTCCGAATTAAATGCGATCAGTCAAACGGTGAGCAAATAAATTCCAAGGTGGTGCAGACAGTTTCCTTTTGACAGTCACAAATCTACCAAAACAACAACAAACAGAAAATATTCACCTTATTGCAGGGCATTTAGATGTATAATCATTTTTTTAAATGAATAGAATTATTTTTAATGTATTTCATGGAATGTTGCAATTTGTGAAATGTAACCAATTAGTACAATGCATTAAGTTATCTCATTATAAAGATTTGCACATGAGGGAATCTTAATTGGGAAATCAATAATTATACACAATTGTATGTTACTGATGTTCAATGCTTATTTTGTGTTTATGTATTCTCTATATAAAAACATTTGATATATGTTTTTGTGCATTCTCATTATATGTTAATGCATATGTTATAATGTATATTTATTGTTTTTATATAGTTATGTTTACAGATGGGGAACTCTCCAGTAACACATACAGCAGAGTCGGCATTAGCTTGCTTGTTTCACAATGTAGACTACAGTTTCGGGAATCACTAAAATACCTCACTCATTCTTGAAGTGCATCCATTTCCCTGGCAGTGAATGGGAATGAACTGGTTCTGTCTGCGTGCATCAGGAGGGGATGGGCAATAATCCTGGACAGCCACATTCTGGCTGAATTGTGTGCTGTCAGCAGCTCCAGTCTCTGGCAGCAGCACAAATGGGATTCCCCTGTTCAGGGCTGGCCTTTAGGTTGAGTCCTGATCCGAGTCACATATCTCTGCCTTGCTTCTTTCAAAATTCAAGTGGCTGGACACTTACCATGCATACAGACTAATAGAACGAGAGAGAGAGAGAGAGAGATGAGGTGGTTATTACGTTAATTGATAGATAGATAGACAGACAGACAGATAAATGGATAGCAAGAAGAGATGGATAGACAGACAGATGTATTGAGGTAAATATGCAAGCATCGTTATTCTGGTGTCAGACCAGTTGCGTTGGTGCACTAACCATTACTGATGTGCTAGCTCACTCCCAGTGCAGGCGGCAAGTTTTCTCCCTGTCTGCAGTTACCAGATTAAAATGAATGGACAACTGAGGCAGAATCCTAGATGGAGTGAGTATTCAGGATAGAGTGATGTCTTAGACAATGACATCCATACACACACACACACACAGAGCTGAATGTCCCTTCCAAGGGAAAGGACACCCCTCCATTCCAATCCCTGCACCATTCAGTAGCTTAGAGCTGTCATGGCCCAACAGAAATGCCTGGAGTTGCTGTGGTAACCAGGAGGCTGCAGACGTGGACAGTCTTAGGAGACTGCAGATCAATTGGTTGTCATGGTAGCAGCTACTGATGTCCTGCAGCTTGGCCGCTGTATGCAAACCCTTTCACTTCAGAACACATTTATTCTTCAAATCGGAAAAAAGGAGAACATGGACCGCCTGTGATTCTTGGCCATATCCTCGGAAAGTTCCCCTTACAGCTGTGAAAAGGTTTCATTGTCAGTTTTCACATTCATCTTGAATAGAAACTGGCAAGCTTGCCAATACAATACAAATCTGCTTATCCTCCTTGAGCTATAGCTGTACAGGTGGAACTAGACTGTGCATCAGTGGAGACAGACACAAAAGCACATATGAGACACTTAGAGAAAGAGACACTCAGTTGCACACATACAGAGATATATAAACCATTGTGCATATATAGTGATAACACACAGACACACATGTAGTGAGGTATTTATGCATAAATGCATTTAGTTGATATACACATATCTATATCTATCAGAGATATATACCCAAAGACACATATACACTAAGATATATGCACACAGATGACATATAGAAAAATGTACATGCAGATAAGCACACATATAGAGAAACATTCCAATGTAGGAAAAGAGGAATACTTACACCAACACATATGCAAAGATAGCTACAAACAGACATAAAGAAAGACATACAGAGATATAGAGAAATATACAAATGGACATATATACAGAGATAGCTACAAATAGACAGAGAAAGACATACATACAGGCATCTCTAAAATCATAACAAAACATATACATACATATAGACACGCATTAACTCATGTAGAGAGAGATGTACGTGCAAATACACATTATGCACAGATGAACACATACATATGCTTACAGAGGGATATGCATACAACACATACAGGTATACAAGTACACAAAAAGGGAGACAGAATGTGGCATTTGCAGGATGGTACAAGGAGCAGAGATACAGCGATAACTGAGACTATGAAATAAGGTTTATAACACAGACAGACAGCAGGACAACACGTCAAAATGAAAGAATAGGGAGCGACAAACAGAAGGGGGAAACAGCAACGCAGAGGGAGAGAGATTTTGGTGCTCATGAATATGTGGAAGGGAACAATACATAATATTAGGGAGAGAAAATGTGCATGAGTAATGATGCCCTGAGTTTGTTCACCTGCCCAGATCCTCTTTTCCGACCTTGGTGTCATCCTCGCTCTGTCTGTATGAATCTTAGTGTTTCTGTCTCTTTCTGCTTATTCTTAATGGTTTATTTCCAATTCCTCTCACTGGTTCCTCTCACTCACTTTCAATATCTATCTTTGTGTCTCAATCCCTCATTCTCTCTCTCTCTCTCAGTCTCGGTGGTAAGACCTTTTCTGAATTTGTATTCCTGCTTCATTGCATAATTATCCCCCCCACCCCATCCCACCCTCCCTCTCAATGTCTCTGCTTATCTTCTACTATCACTCTGTCTATGTATCGGGTGCATCTCCCTCTTTCCTTTTACTTGGTTAAATTACAATCCTATCCCTTTGTGTGTTCTCTCTCTGCTTTCGTTGTCTCTTTGCCAATCTACACAACCATCTTTCTCATTTTATCTCTTCGGCTTCTTTTCTTTCTTTTTATTATTTTTTTCTTGTTCCTTCCTTCTTTCCTCTCTTTCTCCTCCAGGATTTATGCCTACATCTTTCTCTTTGTCTTGGTCTGTCTCCATCTTGCCAGCTTTCTCTGTTTCTGTCCCTGGGTTTCAGTGTCTTTGTCCATCTCCTTCAGGCCAAAGAAAATCTAAATAGCCAAGGCACCTTTTCATGCCAAAGAGAATATCCAGGGTCAAGCCAGTGATCAAATATGCTGCCTGCCATTCACCAGATTTACTTATTGTTTAAAAATGGGATTGTCACAAAAACAGAACTCACAGAAATTCACAGCACACAATTTTTTTTTCAGTGACAGGAGGTGTGGGTATTGCTGGCTAGATCACCATTTCTTGCCCTCCATTACCTTGGAGAATGAATTCATTTGTCGAAATATATGGTGCTGGAAAAGCACAGCCAGCCAGGAGGAGCGAGAGAGTCAAACATTTCAAACATAAGCTCTTCATCAGGAATGAGGGGGGTGGCATAAGTGGGGAGGGGGGGGTGCTGAGAGATAAATGGGAGGGACGTAGGTCTGGGGGAAGTTGGCTGGGAATACGATAGGTAATGGAGGTGGGGGGAGTAATGGTGATAGGTCAAAAAGGAGGGTGGAATGGATAGGTGGGAAGGAAGATGGACAGGTAGGATAGGTCATGGGGGCAGTGCCGAGTTGGAAGGTCCGCTCTGGGATAAGGTGGGGGGAGGGGAAATGGAGAAACTGGTGAAATCTACATTGATCCCATGTGGTTGGAGGGTCCCAAGGTGGAAGATGCAGCATACTTCCTCCAGGCGTTGGGTGGCGAGGGTTTTGTCCAGACCAAAGGGGTAGCTATGGGCACCCACATGGTGGGTGCTATGCCTGCCTCTTCATTGGGTACTTGGAACAATCCACCTTTCACAGCTCCTCCAACACCATTCCCCACCTGTTCCTCTGTTAAATCGATGACTGTAGCGGAGCCATCTCATGCTCCCCCAAGAAGGCTGAACAGTTCATCACCTTCACCAACACCTTCCACCCTGACCTCAAATTCATCTGGACCATCTTGGAACACCTCCCTCCCCTTCCTGGACCTCTCCATCTCCATTTCTGGTGACAGACTCAACATGGACATCTATTTCAAACCCACCAACTCCCACAGCTTCCTGTACTACACTCCTTCCCACCTTTCCTCCTGTAAAAACGTTATCCCTTATTCCCAATTCCTCTGCATCTGCTTCCAGGAGGACTAATTCCACCGTAGAACATCCCAGATGGCCTCCTTCTTCAAGGACTGCAATTTTCCCTCCCATGTGGTCAATGATGCCCTCTAGCACATCTCTTCCACTTCCCATACCTCTGTCCTTGAACCCCACCTCTCGAATCACAACAAGGACAGAACACCCCCTTGTCCTCACCTTCCACCCCACCAACTCCAGATGCAATGCATCATCCTCCACAGTTTCTGCCACCTAGAAATAGACACCACCACCAGGAATATATTTTCCTCCCCACCCCTATCTGTGTTCCGCAGAGACCATTCCCTCCGTGACTCCCTTGTTAGGTCCACGTCCCCCACTAACCCATCATCCATTCCCACACCTTCCTTTGCCACTGCAAGAAGTGCAAAATCTGTGCCCACACCTCCTTCCTCACCATTGTCCATTCTTCCACATCTGACAGAGATTTCCCTGTAGTTCCACACACATCATCTACTGTGTCTGTTGCTCTCGGTGTGGTCCTCTCTACATTGAGGAGACATGACGCTAACTTGTGGAATGTTTCAGAGACCATCTCTGGGACACATGCACTAAATAACCCCACTATCTTGTGGCTTTAACTCCCCCTCCCACTCCACTAAGGACATGGAAGTCCTGGGCTTCCTCCATCGCTAAATTCTAGCCACCCAACGCTTGGAGGAAGAATGCCTCATCTTCCGCCTTGGGACCCTCCAACCACATAAGTTCAATGTGGATTTCATCAAATTCTTCATTTCCCCTCCCCTCACCTTATCCTATTTCCAACCCTCCAACTTGGCACCACCCTCTTGAACTGCCCTACCTATCCATCTTCTTCCCACCTATCCACTCCACCTTCCTCTCTACCTATCACCATCAACCCCCCACCTCCATCAACCTATCACATTCCCAGCTACCTTTCCCCTAGCCCCACCCCCCTCCCATTTAGCTCTCAGCCCCTCTTGGCCCACCACCTTCCCCCCCAATTCCTGATGAAGAGCTAATGTTTGAAACGTTAACTCTCCCACTCCTTGAATGCTGTCTGAACGGCTGTGCTTTTCCAGCACCACACATTTTGACTCTGATCTCCAGCAACTGCAGTCCTTACTTTCTCCTAGAAAGAGGCCATTTGGCCCATTCAACCTCATCCCATTCCGTACTTCAAGGTCAAAAAATTATTCTTTGTTACATGATGAGGGTTTCTGCCTCTACTGTTCTTATATGTCTCAGTTCTCTGCTTCCACCCTTCCCATTCCAAATGCCCGACTGACCCCAAATTGAACCCCTCCACCCACACACCCTTATGTGTTCACATCCACTATAGGTACTCCCTACCCACACTCTGTATGCTCCTTATAATTTTATATCTGTCATGGTACTTGGAAGAACACAAAACTCCCAGACGATCCAGACTTTGTTCATATCAAGCATCCATCAATCCTATTTGATCTGGATCTGTGTTTAATTAGCACCAAACGAGCCTTGCCTCCTCTAACAGGTAACGAAGGTTGGATTTGGGTGTCACACGGCAAAATATACTTGCTGTCACAAAACACTGATGATGAGCAATGCCACTGGACATCTCCATTTGAAGATCTCTCAATGTAAACAATTATATTCATGGAAGGGCGTTGAGAAAACAAAGTACTTCAACATGGGTGCAGGGGCAAACATCTCTTCTGTAAGTCACCTTAAAATCTGAGAATACGTATGGCAGGAGTTACTAATCTGTAGAGCTGCGCTCTAGGTCATGGAAATGTACAGCATGGAAATAGACCCTTCAGTCCAAATTGCAGCATGGCGTCTCAGTGGTTAGCACTGCTGTCTCACGGTGCCAGGGACCTGGGCACAATTCCCGCCTCGGGCGACTGTCTGTGCAGAGTTTGCACATTCTCCCCATGTCTGCATAGGTTTTCTCCAGGTGCTCCGGTTTCCTCCCACAATCCAAAGATTGAATTGGCCAGCCTAAATTGTCCAGAGTGTTAGGTGCATTAGTCAGGGGTAAATGTTGGGAAATGGGTCTGGGTGGGTTACTCTTCGGAGAATCGGTGTGGACTTGTTGGGCCAAATGGCCTGTTTCCACATTGTAGGGATTCTAATCTAAACTCATCCATGCCAACCACATATCCTATATTAATCTGATTCCATTTGGCTCATTTGCCTCCAAACCCTTCCTAGTCACATAGCCATCCAGATGCCTCTTAAATATTGTAATTGTACCAGCTGATGTTTGACTCTAAAGCATTAGTCGGTGTAGTAAATCTATCTTCCTTTTGTGTTTTTGCATCCGTAGCCTTCTCTCCCCTCCCCACTGACCTTGCAAGGATGGCTTGGCTAACCCACTCACCGGCCGCTGTTGTCTTCGCCCTGACCCTCATGTTGCTCGGCGCTGTCAGAGCTGGCCCCCTTACAGATGATGGTCACATGGAACACCAGTCCCCGGACAACCTGAAGGAGAGCGGACAGACCCCTCATTACCAGGGCCAGGGGCTGTTCCCAGAGAACGGGAAAATGCCCGAGGGCGAGGTGGAGCCGCTCAAGAGCCATCAGGTCAGGTCCGCTCCCTCCCAGCCCAAGCCGGAACCCAGTTACGATGACGAACTGTTTAAGGACGTGGACGCCAAGACCCTGGCGGCCATTTTGCTGCAAGCTTTGAAGGTGGACACAGACCAGCCCAGCACCAGGGAGGAGCCAAGGCAGCACGATGGAGTGGCACCACCCTCCGCCGACCTCGGGTCACCAGAGGTGGAGGCTAATGACTTGACGGAGAATGTGAAGAGTAGGACCAGAGTGGGAAAGACCCAGAGGAGCCCCATCTCACAGGAGAATGAAGAGTCATACTGGAGGAACGGGGAGGACGGAGAAGACTCCCTGACCCCACAGAACATCGACAGGCTGGAGACAATGCTGCAGGACTTGGAGAGATACAGCGCGACCACAAAAAGGGAGAGGTCCAACACTGCCCAGTTCTCACTAACCAAGGGTGACCAATCAACGGAAAATGATGTGCTGAGAGACCTGGATGCCTTCGAAGAGCTAGTGGGCAGGAAGGAGAAATACTCTGACTATGAGGAGAGCCAGGAGGACACCCGCGATAGAGTGAAGTACAGCTCCAAAGCCCCAGAGGTTAGCAGGAGGAAGAGTGGCCAGCAGAGGGCAAAGGATAGAGCATCTGACCTGTTGCTGCAGTACCTACTAAAGGGGGAGTCCAGCCAGGAGGAAGAGGAGGAGGAGGAGGAGGGGAAGGTGAGAGACAACAGGGGGAAGGTCGGAGGAGACTCAGAGGACAGCGCCTCCCAGGAGAAGAGGTCAGATGAAGACGAAGATGAGGATGAGGATATCGATCCCCAGACCATCGACAGACTCATCGAGATATCTAGCAAGCTCCATCTGCCCGCCGACGATGTGATTGACATCATCAATGATGTGGAAAAGAAAAGGAAAGATCCAATGGAGAGGCTAGAGAGCAGATATGGGGCATCATCCCGGGACAGGTACAAGACCCCAGACAGCAATTACCTTCCCCATCATCGGCCAGAGAAGACCAGACACCATGTCAACAATGAGC
The DNA here is from genome assembly GCF_004010195.1 of Chiloscyllium plagiosum. Lineage (NCBI taxonomy): Eukaryota > Metazoa > Chordata > Chondrichthyes > Orectolobiformes > Hemiscylliidae > Chiloscyllium > Chiloscyllium plagiosum. The sequence goes on from NC_057757.1 coordinate 3,386,420, forward strand.
TGAGTCTTCAGGATCTCCTGGGTGCTAATAATGCTCTAGACTATGACAGCATGGCTTACCCTATCCCCAGGAGGTACCGTCTCAGGCCAAATGGTTACCCCAATTACATTCATCCCAGAATCTCCCAGCCTCGTTACCGCCCCTATTACTACCAGCCTCCACCCCCAGTTTACCGAAACAAGGAGTACTACGAGGATGAAGCCAATGAGGAAGAGCTGGAGAACTACATTGAGAAGATCTTGCTCAAGCACCCAGAGGTCTTCCAATAGAATGAAAGGAATGATTAAAAGGTCCAATCATTGGTTCATTTTCCTCCCACTCCCCTACCTTCCAACACCCCCTCCCCACCTTTTTTTCGTATAGATTATCAGTTTGTTAAGGTTTTTCTGCATGAGCCAGGCAAATGTGAGGAAACATCAATTCCCCCACTGCCCTGACTCATTCCAAACACAGCCGTGCACCCCATCTCACATCACTCCTAACCCCGCACCTCCAACCCCACTCCTCCCCTGACTGGACCAGAAAGAGAGCAGTTGGCAGGACCAAGGTGAAATATTTTTGTACAACACCCTAGGCTCAAGGAGGTTATCCCCATCTGAACAGTGATGGCGATCATGTTGTGTGTGTGTGTGAGTGAGTGTGTGTGGGTGTGCGCATGCATGTGCGAGTGTGTGTGGGGGTGTGAGGTGCCCTGACTCATTCCAAACACAGCCGTGCACCCCATCTCACATCACTCCTAACCCCGCACCTCCAACCCCACTCCTCCCCTGACTGGACCAGAAAGAGAGCAGTTGGCAGGACCAAGGTGAAATATTTTTGTACAACACCCTAGGCTCAAGGAGGTTATCCCCATCTGAACAGTGATGGCGATCATGTTGTGCGTGTGTGTGAGTGAGTGTGTGTGGGTGTGCGCATGCATGTGCGAGTGTGTGTGGGTGTGAGGCGTGGTGAGGGTGTGTGTACGTGTGTGGGGGGTTGGGTGTGTGTGTGGGGGGTGGGTGGGTGTGTCTCTCTGAGTGTGTGTGTGTGTGCACGTGTACATGCGAGTGTGTGTGTGGGGGATGTGGTGAAGGTGTGTGTGTGAGCATGCGAGTGTGTGTGGGTGTGTGTGGAGGTGGTTGGGTGTGTGTGGGGGGGAGGTGGGTGGGTGTCTCTGTGTGTGTGGGTGAGTGTGTGTGTGTGTGTGGTGGAGGAATCATCCCTGATGGCAAAGAACACAGCCATTTGACCCATCATGGCTTTGCTAGCCCTCTTTGGAAGCAATTCACGTGGTGCCCTCCCATCCCACCTCCAGCTCTGCACACACTCTCCCTCTCTCAGAATATGTACAGCTCAGAAGGAGACCACTCTGCCCATTTGTGCCCCAGCTGGCCTGATCCCATTTTCCAATACCTTGTCCATATCACTCAGGGGCACGCCCAGGCCTTTCTGTGATGAGCTGGGGGTTGCTCCCTCAGGCAGTGACTTTCCAACTCCAGTCAGCCGCTGAGTGAGAAATGTTTTCCCCATCGGCCCCTTCCACTCACCACCCACTTTAAATCGATGCACCCCCCTCCCAATCATTGACCCCTTTGCTAAGCAAAGAAAAGGAGATCCTCCCTTTTTCTCTTTATCCAACCTTGCACATCTCAAGCAATTACATTATCTACCACTGCTACCCATTTTTCAAAAAAAGAGGCATGTACTGGGTGACCCATGGCTTAATCTGCGTGTGTGTGTGTGTGTCTGTATATGTGTGTTTGTGTGTGTGTATTTGTGCGTCTGTTTCTCTGTGTGTCTGTCTATGTGTGTTTGTGTGTGTCTGTATTTGTGTGTTTGTGTGTGTATTTGTGTGTCTGTATCTCTGTGTCTGTATATGTGTGTTTGTGTGTGTCTGTATTTGTGTGTTTGTGTGTGTCTGTATTTGTGTGTCTGTTATGTGTTTGTGTGTCTGTATGTGTTTGAGAATGTTTGTGTGTGAGTGAGCGTGCTTGTGCATGTGTATGTGTTTGTCTGCATGTGTGAGAGAACATATGTGTGAGTGTGTGAGGGGTGAGTGTGAGTACATATGCGTGTGTGTTTGTGTGTATGTGTGATTGCGAGTGTGTGGGTGTGTGCATCTGTATTTGTGTGAGAATGTGTGTGTGTGAGAGACAGTGTTTGTGCGTGAGAGGGTGAGTGTGAATATGTGCGTATGTTTGTGAGTGCGAGTATGAGTGCGTGAGTTCACGGGTGTGTGTGTGTGTGAGAGAGAGAGTGAGTGAGTGTGTGAGTGAGTGCGTGTGTATCATCAGTATTAGGGCTACCCCTCACCACTCCCTTGGACACTGGTGCATAGCAAGGGTCACTTTACGAAAAGTTGTTCCCCAGCGCTGGACGGTGCTGTAGACTACACTGACGTCAATGGCATCACTTCCAGTCGCCCTGACAGCGTGGGGGCTGTAGCTGAATGAATCCCCTCAGTCCCCTGGAGGAAGTTTCTCTGACGCTCACTATAACAAAATCCTTGTGGAATTTTCAGTCGAGTTGGACTTCACGGTAATGCGATATGTGGAGACCCGAGCAGGTTACAGAAGTGAGGAGTCTGCCTGGAGAACAGGAACCTGATTAGGGAGACCATCAGATCAGGACAGCGTCTGCATGCACTCTGACAGCAGAGTGTCAAACACATGGTGTTAACCCACCCACCCCTCCCCCAATTTAATGTACACTTCTGTCCCCCTCCCTCCCCGCCCCCTCCAACACACACACCTTCCAGTTTCCATCCCCCACTCAAAATACCCCCTTTTCCTTTATATTTATTTCGAAACGTTGAGCTGAGGTTTGGAAGTGACGCCTGTTCTGAAGGGACGCGTTGACCAGGGGAAGCCGGCTACAGCAGAGTCTTTGTTTAAAGGATCACTTCTCCGGGGCCGGGCTGCCCTTGGCGTTTAGACAAAAAGGAGGCGGGTTTGTTTCTGGGGTTGGGGGGAGGGGGGTGTGGTTGGGAGGGGCCGGTGATAGGATCCGATCTAGCCTCCTGCCGCCTCCGCTGCCCCCAGGATGTCGTGGTGGGCTTCAGATGAAGAATGAATGGAAATGGGTGGGGGAAGGGGAGGGGATCGTGGTGGGGGAGGGGGAGGGGGAAACTTTCTATTGTGCCCCTTTGTAAAATTCCCCGAGTCTGTGAAAATGGTTTCTTGGAGTGTACCCCAAGTCTTGTTACGTACCTGAAGAGAATACAGAGTCATTTGATGTTGCAGAGTTCGATGTTTTTTTGCATTTAATAACAGTGACTGTTGTAAATAGGACGGCAGGGGGAGGGGGGAGGGGAAGGGGTGGGATGGGGCGGGGGGGGGGTGGGTGGTGAAGTGGTTGAGTATTAGTTTTGCAATGAATAAAAAGCACATATTTTATTCAACAGTGGTCTTTTTGTCTTAACGGTTGCACTGAGTTCGGGGCAGCGATCCTCTTAGGATCGCCTTGTAGAATATCCAATAGAATGTCATAGCTCCTGCCCCGCTCTGGGGTTGGGAGCAAGTGGGCTGTCAAATGCGTATCAGCATCCAGAGCAGGCCATTCGTCGCCTCTGGACTACCCCGCCATTCATTAAGGTCATGGCCAGTCTGATTGTAGTCTCAACTCCATCTCCTTTTATGCCCCTCATTTCCACCCCCCCCCCCCACCAAATGGAACTTTCCAATCCCTGTTTTTCTCTTGACTATCTACCCCTTGCCACAAAAGTATTCATTGATCTAACCCCCACTGTTCTTCTTGTGATGGGTGTTTGGAAGTCTTACCCCATGTTGTGAGAAAATGTCCTTGTCTTAAATGAGAAACCCCTTTATTTATAAACTGTGACCCCCGCAACCCCTCATCTTTCTTTCTGGTTTTCCCATGACCAGGGAAAACAAAGACCCTGTCAAGTCCCCTCGGGATTTTACACACTTCCAGCATTCCTCCAAACTCCAATGGGCACACACCCCAGACCTTTCCTCATCAGATGGTCACCCCTGGGTTTTCATAGGGAAAGAATCCGTAATAGACAAAGCACACAATAGAATCCACTGTGAAGGCAAAGAAATAGCACCTTTTGGATGGCCCCTTACCCAACGAAGCCTGAGGAAACCAGGCACCCAATTTATGCAAAGCAAGCTCCCAAAAGCAGCATGGTGGCACTGATCCCAGTAAAACTGTGTCTTGCGATCTCAGCGGAGGGCGGAGACTTCGGGCTGGAGGTGGAAGTTTCTCTTGACCATCGTCAAGGTGAGGCGCTGAGAAAGCATTTGCATTTTCCAAAATACTTTTGAAAACAAAACACCCAACAGAGCTGCATTGCATCTGCCACGGATTCTGCGGTTGCGTGGAGTACAATATGGAGTTGCAAACGGTCAGTAAAGGAAGAGTGCATCTCATCCAGCCACACCCGTAGAGGCATTGGAGGGAATCAAGATGCACAAAAGGAAATGTGGTCCAGAAATGGAAACCCGCAGCATAGAATTGGGCAAATTGTATGGGATAATGGTGCTGAAGGGATTAATATTCATATTAACCCATGCTACTGCTGTCTCTCTCTCTCGCTCTCTCTCACACACACACATACACACACACACACAAAATGTGGTTGGAGAATCTAGCTTTTGGTGGGAACAGGTATATCTAGCTAGCTCCTGAAAGTTCAAGTGATTATACCTGACCAAATGTTGCTAAACTTGCTGTTACCATGGAATCATTCAGCTCGGAAACAGACCCTTCAGTCCAACTAGTCCATGCTGACCATAATCCCAAACTAAATTAATCCCATCTGCCTGCTCCTGCCCCATATCTCTCCAAACCTTTCCTATTCATGTACTTATCTAAATGTCCTTTAAACATTGTAATTGAATCCACATCCATCACTTCCTCTGGAAGATCATTCCATGTGCGAACTACACTCTGTGTAAACAATTTACCCTTCATGTCTTTTTAAAATCTCTTTCCTCACACCTTAAAAATCTGCCCTCTCATCTTGAAATTCCCCCATCCTAGGGAAAAGACACCTGCCATTAACCTTATCTGTATCCCTCATGGTTTTATAAATTTCTATAAGGTCACCCATAAAACTCCTGCGCTCCAATGAAAAAAAGTCCCAACAGGTATATCAGCTAGCTCCTGAAAGTTCAAGTGATTATACCTGACCAAATGTTGCTAAGCTTGCTGTTACCATGGAATCATTCAGCTCGGAAACAGACCCTTCAGTCCAACTAGTCCATGCTGACCATAATCCCAAACTAAATTAATCCCATCTGCCTGCTCCTGGCCCATATCTCTCCAAACCTTTCCTATTCATGTACTTATCTAAATGTCCTTTAAATATTGTAATTGAATCCACATCCATCACTTCCTCTGGAAGATCATTCCATGTGCGAACTACACTCTGTGTAAACAATTTACCCTTCATGTTTTTTTAAAATCTCTTTCCTCACACCTTAAAAATCTGCCCTCTCATCTTGAAATTCCCCCATCCTAGGGAAAAGACACCTGCCATTAACCTTATCTGTATCCCTCATGGTTTTATAAATTTCTATAAGGTCACCCATAAAACTCCTGCGCTCCAATGAAAAAAAGTCCCAACCCATCCAGCCTCTGCTTATAACTCAAACCCTCCATTCCCAGCAACATCCTGGTAAATCTCTTCTGAACCCTCTCCAGTGTAATAATATCTTTCCTGTAAGAGGGTGACCAGAATTAGACACAGTACTCCTAAAGAGGCTTCAGCAATGCCCTGTACAACCTCAACATGACACCCCAACACCTATGCAAGTAACCATCTTGTTATCTAAAAACTGAGGAGGCGATGGCCCAGAGGTATTATGACTGGTCCGTTAATCAAGAGACCCAGCAATGTTCTGGAGTCTTGGGTTCAAATCCCACCTTGGCAGATGATGGAATTTGAATTCCATCACAGACAAGTGAAGGGTCTAATGACGACCATGAATCAATTGTCAGGAAAACCCCCATCTGGTTCACTAATGACCTTTAGGGAAGAAAACTGCCATCCTTACATGGTCTGGCCTACATGTGACTCCAGACCCACAGCCCAATGTGGGTTGACTCTTAACTGCCCTCTGGGACAATTAGGGATGGGTAATGAATGATGGCCTAGCCATTTTTTCCAACAACTTGTGCCTCTTCTATACGTACTGTACAATTGAGGTTTTGTTTCTACTAATCACTAGATTGGTCAAGACAAAGGAAAATTGGTGGCAATGCTCACCCAGTGCCACCTCCTGGTAAAGGTGGCAAATACCACAAGATACTGGCACCTGTTTCTGCTCCTATGACATAAGGCCTTAAGCCAGGAGTGGTCATCTGGGAAAGGAACACATGGTTGCAGTGGTGTTGATCTGACACTCCCCCTCCAACCATGAGGAGCAAAGGTCCACAAGATCTAGAAAAAAGAAATCAACCGCTATAAGATCCATTACCAATTTAAGAAGATAGGGTAATTCAGCAGCTGAAATATGATTACCCAGAGGGGGAGACTGATAGAGGCAGCAGTGCTGAGGAACCACACCATAAAGGAAAACTTCACTCAGAAACTGGTAAGAAGCACTGGGGCAAGAGAAACAAAAGACACTCACACAAATAACTTATCAAAGGCGGTTCTGTAATGAGCAACTGAAGCTCCAGGAGTTAGAGGGAAAACTAAGGAAAGAAAGGGAATAGCTTTCTGGAAAAAATGGATGAGAAAATTAGAAAATCATAGAACGGAGATGGTGAAGAAGGTCATCCAACCCATCATGTGGGCACCGAGTGCAAATCTCCTGCCTTCCCCCATATCCCAACATGCCATTTCTTTCCAAATGTTCATCCAATACCCACTTGAATGTCTCAATTGAACCTGCCTCCATTACACTTCCAGACCCCAACTACTGTGTGTGTGGAGACGTGTTTTCCCCCCCTCACTTCAGCCTTGCTTTGCATGCGCATCACACTTAAATCTAAGCCCATCTCTCATTCCTTTTCTGTTTATAAGCTTCTCCCTGTCTATCCATCTCATTCACATTTTAGAATCATAGATCAGAAACAGTTCAATTCTGGTCACCCCACCATAGAAAATATGTTGTGAAACTTCACAAGGTGCAGAAAAGATTTACAGGGATGTTGCTAGGGTTGGAGGCTTTGAGCTATAGGGAGAGGCTGAATAGGCTTGGGTGTTTTCCCTGGAGCGTCGGAAGCTGAGGGATGACCTTATCGAGGTTTACAAAATCATGAGCGGTGTGGATACGATAAATAGCCAAGGTATTTTTCCCAGAATAGGGGAGTCCAAAACTAGAGCACATAGGTTTTAAAAGGGACCTAAGGGGAAACATTTTCATGCAAAAGGTGTTGCATGTATGAAATGAACTGCCAGAAGAGGTGGTGAAGGTTATTACAGTTACAACATTTAAGAGGCATCTGGATGGATATATGAATAGGAAGGTTTCAGAGGGATGTGGGCCAAATGCTGGCAAATGGGACCCTGGGGGAAAAGACCTTGCCTATTCAACTTATCCATGCCCCTCATGATTTTATAAACCTCTGTAAGGTCACCCCTCAGCCTCCAGTGCTCCAGGGAAAATAATCCCAGCCTATTCAGCCTCTCCCTATAGCTCAAACCTTCCAACCCTGGCAACATCCTTGTAAATCTTTTCTGAACTCTTTCAAGTTTAACATCCTTCCTATAGCAGGGTGATCAGAACTGCACACAGAGAATCCAAAAGTGGCCTAACCAATGTCCTATACAGCTGCAACATGACCTTCCTACTCACATACTCAGTGCTCTGACCAATAAAGGCAAACATACTATATACCTTCTTCACTATCCTGTCTACTTGCAACTCCACTTTTAAGGAACAACAAACTTGCACTCCATGGTCTCTTTATTCAGCAACACTCCCCAGGACCTTACCATTATAGTTATAATTATCTGCCCTGAGTTGCCTTTCCAAAATGCAGCACCTCACATTTATCTCAGTTAAACTCCATCTGCCACTCCTCAGCCTATTGGCCCAACACATCAAGGTGCTGCTGTCCTCTGAGATAACCTTCTTCTCTGTCCACTACACCAATACAGTATGATAAAGAAACATTAAAAAGATGGATAAAATAAAGGAACTGTTACTGTTTTGCTGTGTGAGAGTTGAGTAAGCTATTCAACTGGGAGGTGTGTCACTGGACTCATAATGTGGAATACCAGCCTAATGTTCTGAGGACAGGGTATGGCAGTGACGAAAACTGAATTCAATAAAGAGTTGGCCATTTGTCCACTGCCAATTGTAAAAACCTATCTGGTTCATTCTTGCACTTGAGGGAAGGAAATCTGCTGTCCTTACCAGGTCTGGCCTACATGTGACTCTTGACCCACAGCTGTCATAGTTGGCTCTTAATCCCCCTTCTGAAATGGCCCTACAAGCTGCTCTGCTAAAGGGGCAATTAGGGCTGGTCACCAAATTCTGGCCTTGCCCAAGGGAGCCCACATTGTACTGGTTACCTCCAATTGCTATCCTTGGTATATTGAGGTCTTTCAATGAATTGGCCTTTCACTTGCCTTTTTTTTCAGCCCAAGATTCAGATAATTTGGTGATGCCGTTGGCTACTCAAGTGTGTATGTAGTTAGCACTTTCTCTCGGGGGTGAGGTTCCAGCTGAAGCAATGCTTGAGCTGTTGCAAAAGTGCATGGACAGATCCCATCAACAGCAATGCAAAATAATGAGCAGACAGCAGTCTGTGTTTTGCATGGTGTTGGTTGAGGGATAAACATTGTCCAGTTCATGGGCTAATACCGGTCATTTTCCTCAGAGGGCAGATAGGGTCTTGGCTTTGACATCTCATTTCCACACCAGACACTTCTGATTATGTAATGCATCATCCATCCCGCACTGGGAATGTCTACCTGGATTATATGCTGAAGAAATTGGGAATCCTGTGGTGAGTAACTAATCTTCATGCCTGTCCACCATCAACAAGGCACAAGTCAGGATTGTAATGGAATACTCCCCACTTACCTGGATGGGTGTAGCGCCAACAACACTCAAAAAGCTTGACACCATCCAGGACAAAGCAGCCCCTTCTTGATTGGCACCAAATTTACAAGTGTCCACCCTCTCCACCACTGATGCTACAGTGTGTACCATCAACAAGATGCACTGCAGCAACTCACCAAGGCTTCATAGACAGCATCTTCCAAACCCATGACCTTTACGATTGAGAATGACAAGGGCAGCAGGTACATGGAAGCACCAACCCCCCCTGCCAGCTTCCCTCCAGGTCCCATCCTGATTTCGCTGCTTCTTCAGTGTCGCTGGGTCAAAATCCTGAAACTTCCTCTCCAACAGCACTGGGTGGGTGTACCTACACCAGTTCAAGAAGGCAGCTCACTACCACCCTCTGAAGGGCAACTAGGGAGGCGCAATAAATGCTGGTCCAGCCAGCGATGCCCACTTCCTGTCAATGAAGAATGCAAAAAATAAAATCTCTGGAGCGAGACTTGAATCCAATGAAGAGGCAAAAGGGACATGGCTGGTGGGAGAGTGTGAAAGCTCTTAACTGTGGGGACAAATCCCAGAGCTGAGTCATTCACTCCCACTCCTCGAAACCCAACCAGAGAGACCAAGGTGTTAAGATGTTGGTAATACCACACTGATGAAACTCAATTAGCTGCACACTGTTCTTAATTGGAAAGCTGTGGATTTGGACGGTTGAAGGCAGCAATGTCATGGTTCATTACAATTTGATTGGGCCCAGTTGCATCTTGATGGCAAGTGACTCACAGTTGACGTATTTGATATAATTGGTTGGTACTTGGCACAGGTCCCATGTTGCTATATTTAGACATCATCGGAGAATTGTGCAGCTCCAAAAAGCCGGACTGGATTTTTAAAAATTAATGGATTTTCCCCTTAGGATATAGAATTGGTGGTGGAGAGAGGAGGAGGCAGTAAATATCATTGAATCCCTACAGTGTGGAAGTGGGTCATTTAGCCCATCGAGTCCACACTGACCCTCTGAAGAGAATCCCTCCCAGGCCCACCCGTGGAACCCTGCATTTCCCCATGGCTAGCCCACCTAGCCTGCATGGCCCTGGACACTATGGGGAATTTAGTGTGGCCAATCCACCCTAACCCGCACATCTGTGGACTGCAGGAGGAAATTGAAGGACCCAGAGAAAACCCACACAGACACATGGAGAATGTGCAAACTCCATGCAGTTGCCAGAAAGTGGAATCAAACCAGAGCCCTCACACTGTGAAGCAGCAATTCCACCACGGATCACAGGAATTTCCTGATGAATGAAAGAGTGTCAGGAATCGTTGGACTGCATTGACTATGAAATGGAGCATGCAATTAGTATCTGGGCTGGTTTATGGAAAGCAAAAGAAGTGGAGAGGTTTAGAGAAGGTACTCCAGGAATCCAAGCAGCTAAAGGCATGGTGACCAATGGGTAGTTGGGAATTGAAAGATTAAGAGGCTTGGTTTGAGAGAGAGTTTTATCATTGAGACTTTGTTGGACCAGGTGTAGACCAGTATGTAAAGGACTGATGGGACTGGCAATTCTTTCTCATTCATTGTCATGGGAAGTGGACACTGCGGGCTGGGCCCAGTATTTATTGTGTCTTTTTAATTGCTCCTTGCGAAGGTGGGGGTGAGCTGCCTTCTTGACCCACTGCAGTCTGTGTGGTGTAGGGACACCCACACAGGGCCATTAGGGAGGGTGTGCCAGGATTTTGACTAAGCGACTCCAAAGGAAAAATTATTTCCAAATCAGGATGGTGAATCGCTCAGAGGGGAAATTATAAGGGGGCAGTGTTGGATGTATCTGATGCTTGTGGTCATGGGTTTGGAAGGGGTGGTTAGAGGAGGTGCTTCCATAGTATGCAGAACACATAGTCCAACCATTCCCATATTCCAATGACCCAAAAAGACACAGGTCATTTGATTTTGCATAAAGCAGGCACAACTTCCTCTTATCCTTCCTGGGCAAGTTTTGATTTCCATTCTGCGATTTCTCTGCCCTGACGGGCATTTGACTCTATCAGGGATTATGAAAGGCCACCGAAACACAAATTGGCTAGCCCACATAAACAGGCCCACCCATTGAATGTGTGCAGGCTAGCAACTCAGCTAGTCCCACTCCCTTATCCTTTCCCCAGGATCTAGAACATTTCCTCTCTTTGCTTGTGAATCCTTTGGGAAGATACTGTTTAACCTCCACCATGCTCTCAGGCAATGACTTCCAGATGCTGACTACACTCCGTGTGAAATAAAGTTTTTGCCCTCCTGCTGCCTTTGGCTTTTGTTGCTGAATCAACCCCCTTTGGTTTTTAGTCTTTCCACAGATGGAAACAATTTACTCCTTCTTGACTCTGTGCACAGCCTTCGTGCTTTTGAACAAGTCTCCGTTCTGCCCTCAATGATGAACAATGCCTTCCTAATCTATCCCTTCAACGGGAGAGTTTCATACCTGGAAATGTTCTCATAACCAAGGTCTATCCCTTCCCAAAAGCTATCATGCCCCTCCCTAAACTGCAGGCTCAGAATCCCAGTGCTACATGGCCATTGAGGCAGAGCCCGTCCATTATTCAGGTTCTTCGCAACTTCCTTTAGAAATCTTCCCTCAGTGTTTACAAAAGAGTTGGAATCCACACATCCAAACAACCACAATTTCAACAGCCCATAGATTTTCTATTTTGGAAACAGCCAGACATTTGGCATAACCACAAATGGCTAAATATGTTGCCGTGAAGCAGGGCTTAAAGACAGGCATCTTCCTAACATGTACTGCAAATATTATCCTTCTGTCATTTTATCTATATGGTAGCATGAAGCTACATTGATAAATTATCCCTTTACAGTCACGCACTGATGGGACATTTATCATGAGACATAGAGAGAGGACTCCAATGGCCTTCTTCCACTAGCGCTGCTTTTTCACTGCTACTGTGAACAGTCACCTTCAACAGTGTAGCACTCACTCCTTACATCACAGAGTTTCAGTCTGTACTGAAGTGGGACTCGAGACCCACCATCTTCTGAGGTAAAGGGGGACTTCCAAACAGATCTTTACCTGACTTTGCACCAGCCCTGAGTGGACACAGTATATGACCAGACAGTGCACAGAAGGCTTTAATCACAGTTTATGAGTAGAGGGAAATTTACTCTGTACCTAACAGTGGATTGTACCTGTTGGATGGGGTCAGTGTAGAGTAAGTCTTACTCTGTATCTAACCCTGTACTCTCCCTGTCCTGGCAGTGTTTAATGAGGACAGTGTAAGATGACAATATAAGTCTCACATCACTAATCTATTGGGTTTGGCAGAGACAATCGAAAGTCGAAATGATGATTGCTAAATGCAAAATAAAAGCTTTTGATACGTGTAATGCAGCTGTTTAATGTTCAATAAATAGAAACTCAAATTTCACAGATTTACATGATCTTTTCACTCACAAAAATAAACATTCAAAATTCTGTTTAGACAGGGACAGGGTGTGAATTCAGGTGAAGTCTTACATCATTCTGGCTGTGAGAGAGCGAGCAATAGTTAAAAACACACACTGCCCATGGCCCAGCCTGCTTTCTCCACTTGGATCATTTGCAGAATTACCCAGCCAGAGGCCTTTTGTTAAACACCCTTGGTACACGCTCAGAGGCTCTGAAACCATTCCAATAGTGCAGTGACCAAACTTGGATGCAAAACTCCAGCTGGGGACTCTAATTAATAAAGAGTTAATGATATCTTTTATCATTGCCATTTACACTTGCACACCATAAGTATCAACCCGATGACAACACTTAAAAGACATTTGGATGGGTATAAGGGTAGAAGAGGTTTAGAGGGATATGGGCCAAACACAGGCAAATGGGACTAGTTCAGTTTAGGAAAGCAGGTTGGCATGGACCTTCCTGAACTGCAGGACCCAGAATCCAGTATTACACAGCCATGAGGCAGAACAAGCCAGGGCAACTGTGCCAAGACCATGCATGTTGAGAATACTAGCAATCGATGGATAACACCCCATGGGAGAACTGTTCAAACCCTAGTGTTGCAGCTAATGGAATCTTAAGTGCCCAACTAAAACAAAACTCTGGAATTCAAATGGAATAGTGAACCAAAACTGACCGCTCTTACCTCGTCTGGCCCACACGTGAGAACCATATCCTCACAACTAATGGGGCTGACTCTTTACCCTCAGTTCAAGGGACAATTAGGGATGGACACTAAAGATTTAGAACTGTAGGTCCCCAAAATGGGGGTGGGGGGTGGGTATTGAAAAAAAATTGCACTAATCTCCCTTGTATTGGAATCCCATCAGAAGATGAGCATGTAGATGGGTCACTGTGAGCACACGCGCTGAGTTAATAATGTGCCTGGGAATGTTCCCTGGTGTTTGCTCGAAGAAAGTAGACCAGGGCTTCCAATCTTATTCATTGTATTAAATGAGGGTCTTTTGCAGGCAAACTTTCATAATTTTATGCTGAATGCTGCTGGTCTGTTTTCACCCGAATCATAGAATCCCCTACAGCGTGGAAGCAGGCCATTCACAACCCATTGAGTCCAGACCGATCTTCTGAAAAATATCCCACCCAGACCCACCCCCTACTGAATTCCTGCATTTCCCTCAGCTAACCCATCTAGCCTGCAAATCCCTGGACACTACGGGACAATTTAGCAAAGCCAATCCACCTAATTTGCACATCTTTGGACGAGAGGAGGAAACCCACACAGACAATGGGAGAATGTGCGAACTCCACGCAGACAGTTGCCCGAGGGTGGAATCAAACCCGGCTCCCTGGCATTGAGAAGAAGCAGTGCTAACCACTGAGCCACCGTGCCCCCCCACCAAAGTCTTGAAATCACGTTAAAGTTTCCAGCAAAAAAAATCAAACAAAGTTGGAAAATTCTTTGGGAAATCTCGTCATAAGAGTTCCATTCTTCCCCAAAATTTGGCGCAAAGTGGCATTTCTGATTTTATTAAATGCCCCTCCCTTCCAAAATAGATACGATTGAACAATATCGGCGCATCAGAAACAGGAGAAATGACCAACTTTTAAAAGAGAAACAAACAAATAGGCTCTAGTTGCATGCATGCTGAGTGATCACTCTCACTAAGCCTTGAAGGAGATCATTCAGCCTGGCTTTGGCTTTGAGTAACATTTCCCCAGTTGGAATTGGAGCTGTGTCCCTACCCCTGTGGTCAGTTTCACCTTAGCTTGAGTCCCAAGAGCGCTGGTTACGGTATCACCACAAGGAGGCAATACTGAGTGGTGTTTAAATCACTGGAACCAGTAAACCAGAATCCCACATTATGGTCAAAAGGCAGATGGTGGAATTTCAATCCGATTAGATTAGATTAGATTAGATTAGATTCCCTACCGTGTGGAAACAGGCCTTTCAGCCCAACAAGTCCACGCCGACCCTCTGAAGAGTAATCCACCCAGTCCCATTTCCCTCTGACTAATGCACCTAACACTATGGGCAATTTAGCACAGCCAATTCACCTAACCTGCACATCTTTGGACTGTGGGAGGAAACCCACGCAGACTCAGGGAGAATGTGCAAACTCCACACAGATAGTCGCCTGAGGCTAGAATGGAACCTAGGACCCTGGTGCTGTGAGGCAGCAGTGCTAACCACTGAGCTACCGCACCGCCCTAAAGCCTGGTGTTAAGATGACCGCTACCAGAAAAGTCCATCCTGTTCACTAATGTCCTTCAGGGTGGGAAATCTGCTGTCCTTACCTGGCCTGCCCTCCAGACACAAAACAATGGCAGTGACTCTGAATTGCCCTCTGGTGCAATTAGGGATGGGCATTCTCAGCCTAAGAATGAATATATTTCTTATGCAAAAATTCAGGGTCGTGGGTGCAGGGGCAGGGGGTCCGGTGATATAGTTGCCACAGCCAGGGGAAGACGTGCCCCAGGGGACAGGCAAGGTAGAAACCAGTCACGCAGAGCGAGGAGGCGCATAGGGCAACGGACAGGTAGGCACCTTCGCTCAGCTCCAGGACTACAAGGTTGGAATGATGCAAAAGGGGACCAACTAGGCTATCCTATCCCTCCCTCAGCCTGATATCTGCACACATCCCCCACCACTCCGCTATGGCGACACCCCTCCCCCAAACAGTTGCACGCATAAACAGCTGCCAGCCCACGTCGCCATGGGAAATAACATTACATGGCAAAAACAAAACACCACTGATTCATCCAAATCCCTTGCCCCCTAGTGACTAGGTGTAAAGCAACATGAAAGCCCCCAGCTCTGTTGAAATGCTCAATGACGGTAAACTCAGTCAGAACGCAGAGACGGTTCACCCTCATCCTTTCAAGGCAGCAAGACCAAACCCTTTTAGAGAGTACAAGAGTACAATCAGGATTGCCAGTATCTCAGCAGTCAGTGAGGCGAGGATTGGAGGACGGGCAGGGGGTTGGCGTGATAGCTCCATGGGGAAGACCAATTAGATGCCAGCCTCGCTGCCCATTCACAACTCTTGATCATTGCATTATAGCTTCCTTCCAATACCCATGTCAAGGCGCAAAACATCCAACCAAAAGATCTCCCATCTATTATCAATGGGGTTGCATGTTTTGCCAACTTCCGCTTTCTTGGACATCAATGCAGTTGCAGACTCCCCTCAGCAGGTGGCACTAACTGCAGAAGGTGTCCACTTGCCTGGTGAAGGTGGGCCCATGGGTGACCTTCTTAGATAGAGGGGGGGGACAGATCTCGATCATCACGAAGGGTTGGAAACATCCAACCAGGGGAGCAGACTTGGCCAAGACGGCAGGCACAAAACTCATCGCTGCCACGGCCAGACCCTCAGTGTCCCCTCTGACCCCAACAACAATGCACAAGGGAACAGGAGGAGAGGCATCTCCTGCTCAAAGTCCTTCCATTCACATTGGTAAGACCACTGGGCAAGGAGGAGAAAGTCTTGCCTACTTATCGAGAAATGAAGACTGTAGCCCCAAGTTGACGCCAGTCCACCTCCCAGCGAAGGCCCCAGTCAAGATTCTCTACCCTCGTCCCCATTATTGCCAGCTCTTTCCTTCCATCCGGCCCAGTTCAGCACTCAGCATTGCTCGAGAGTCAAAATGCGTGCTGCTCCACTCCTCAAAGCCCGCGGGTTGGACATGAGGAAAGTCGATTCTTATCTTCAGACAGGGACTCGACAGAATCAACACAGCAAATTTGTTGTTGAAAATTTTGGTCCTGATCACCACCCCCTTTCCCACCCCACCACGGCTATGCCAGGCCCATTTCTTCAAGGACGCTGCGTGGAGACTCATCGTCCTGTAAAGGGGCAACAAAATCTTGTGTCAATGTCAATATTGCAGTGAAGCTAACAGAATTGCACAAATAAAGGGTTTAAGGTCTTCACTCATCTACAGCCGGGGGCATTGCCTCTGGATTATTAATTCAGAGGCCCAAGCTAATGGCCGTTAGACAGGTTTGAATCCATCACAGAAGTCAATGCAGCTTAAATTCAATTAATAAACTGAAATTTGGCTTGAAGGTAAAGACAGAGAATGGTGGTATAGGATCATTGTTCAAACTGCAGACTCATGACCAGCGATGTGCAATTGAAGTAAATAATTTGGAGGAGAGTTTAGGAGGTATACTTGTGGATGACACCATGATTGGTGGTGCAGTGAAGGTGGTTATCTGGGAATACAGTGAGATCTTGATCAACTGGGTCAGTGGGCCAAGGTCTGGCAGATGGAGTCAGGAGGTGAGTTACTTACTCCAGCTTCTGACCTGCTCCTGTAGCCACAGCACTTGTGCTTCTATGTGACTGGCCTGGTTCAGGTTCTGTCACCTCCAGAAAGTTGACAGCATTGGAAATAAATTTCACAAGATTCCCTCTCTGAAAATTCTCACCCTGCCCTCCAGGATGTGGAATAGTGCACCTATCAGAGATTGGGAAATGGTGGGGTAATGGATTAAATGACAGAGGGATGTGGGATCATAGAATCTCTAGAGTGCAATAAAGGTCATTCAGCCAATTGAATCTGCACTGACTCTCTAAAGAGCAACCCCCTATCCTATCTCGGGAACTCCAGATTTCCCACGGCCAACCCACCCTAACCCACACATCTTTGTGACTGTGGGAGGAAACTGGAGCACACAGAGGAAATCCACGCAGACATGAGGAGAACATGCAAAGGCTGCACAGTCACCCGAGGCTGGAATCGAGCCAGTGTCACGGCGCCGTGAGGTAGCAATGCTTACCACTGAGCCACTGTGCCACCCCTAAATCCCACCCGGGATATTGCTTCTGCCAAAGAGCTAGCACAGGCATGGTAGGCTGAAAGGCCTCCATCTCTGTAACCAGTGGTTATGACCACTTCTCCTGTAACTACAGCCACGGTTTGAGCTTTCGAGTCTGCTTTCAATCATGCCTCTCCCAGAATAGCAGATTATTACGGGGGCGTGTAAGTAAATATTTTCGATGAGTAAGGCATCACAGCTGTGTGGGGCGAGGGATTAGTTTTCCTGTCAGTTCTGTGTGCTACACATATGGACCAGCTGCTGAACGACACTCTGAGGGTTACATAGGGAGACTGAACTCCCCTGCACAGCGGCCAGGTACCCACAGTGCAGCACCACAAGAGGTCCAATTGCCCACCTACCTCCTGCATGAGGTCCGCCTGCTCGATGGCCTTCAGCACGTTTTTCTTCGATGTGTCCTGGATCTCACCTCCCATCAGAAACTCGTCCAGGATGAAATAGGCCTTCTCGAAGTTGAAGATGATATCCAGTTCACAGACCTTCAAGCAGACAGGAATTAGCAGCACCACGATGTTCGCCCTTCCCCACCTCCCCATTTCCCCTGCAAGGTTCCTCCCTTAGAATCACTAAGTGTGGAAGCAGGCCATTCGGCCCATTGAGTCTGCACCAACCCTCCGAACAGAATCCCACCCAGACCCATCCCCGTATCCCAGCCCCTCTCCCATGGCTAACCCACCTAGCCTGCACAGCCCTGGGCACTGTGGGGCAATTTAGCATGGCCAATCCATCCTAACCTGCACATCTTTGGACTGCGGGAGGAAATCGGAGCACCCGCAGGAAACCCACGCAGACACAGAGACAGAGACAATGTACAAACTCCACACAGACAGTTGCCAGAGTGTGATATTGAACCTAGGTCCCTGGCACTGAGAGGCAGCAGTGCTAACCATTGTGCCACCTTGCTGCTCCTGTACTCCCTCAATAATCACAAGCTGGTTCCCCAGCTTCCCCTATTGACTAAGTGCTTCAAGGCATGGTTGTGTGATAGAGAGCCATGCTCATCCCAAGATCTGTACAGGGACTGAAACCTTGGCCTCCATTAGTGTAATTTACTGAATGTAATATTCATTTTATTCCCCTGGAAATTAATTGAAGTTAGGGTGCAATTTACAATGGAACTTAGGAGTGGGAGCAGATGATTTGGCTCTTCAAACCTGCAACACCATTCAATAAAATTGTGACTGAAGTGATTACGTTCTGTGTACCACTTTGCTGTCGACACCACCACCCCCAACAGCCCTGTCTATCGGAGCCAGCCTGGAATAAATTCATAGACCTAGTCTCCATTATCATCTGGGGGAAGACAATTTCACACTTGCAAGTCCTCAGAGAAAACAATTCCCCTTGCTCCTTTCAAAAACAAAAGACAACCCATCCTTAACCTAGCCTCCTAGTTTAAGTCTCCCCGCCAAGTGGAAACACCCTTCTGGAAGCATCTGCTGACTTGTCAAAACCTTAGATATCGAATTAGACCATTCGGCCCATTGGGTTGACTCTGCCATTCGATCGTGGTTGATATGTTTCTCAACCCCATTCTCCTGCCTTCTCGCTGTAACCCTTGATCCCCCTCACTAATCAGGAACCTCTCTCTCTCTCTCTGTCTTAAACACCACTCAATGACTTGTCCTCCACAGCCCTTTGCGGTAATGAGTTCCACAGAGTCACCACCCTCTGGCTGAAGAAAATCCTCCTCATCTCAGTCCATCCCTTCACCCTGAGGCTGTGCCCTTGGCTCCAAGTCTCACCTACTAGTTGAAGCATCTTTGCCACATCCACTCTATCCAGGCCTCTCCGTATCCTATAAGTTTCAATCAGATGCCCCCTACCCCATCCTTCTAAACTCCATCGAGCACAGACCCAGAGTCCTCAACCGCTCCCCATATGACATGCCCTTTATCCCCAGAATCATTCTTGTAAACCCTGTCTGGACCCCCCTCCCAAGACCCATACACCCTTCCTTAGATACGGGGCTCAAAATGCTCATAGTATTCCCGCTCCTGCCAGAAAACTGTTCAATGAGCCATTGGTCTCTGGGACAAGTACAGGGCAGTTCAGTGGCTCAGAGGTTAGCACTGCTGCCTCACCACGCCAGAGACGCAGGTTCAATTCCAGTCTTGGGCTACCTACGTCGAGTATATCCATTCTCCCTGTGTCTGTATGGGTTGCCGTCAGGTGCACCAGTTTCCTCCCGCAGCCCCTTAGTGCCCAGGGATGCGTAGGTTAGGTGGATTCGCCACCACCAATACAGAGTTACAGGGATGGGGTGGGACTGGGTTGGACATTCTGCTGCGGGGTTGGTGTGGACTTGATAGTCCACATGGCCCACTTCTACATTGTAGGGGAGAAACACCTCTTCACTTCCAGCATTACAACATCCTCTGAATCGAGGAACAGAAAAGGTGGTCCAACAACACCATCCTCTCCCAAACTGTTCTTTAAAAATTAATTTATTGCTGGTCACTAATTGCCCATTGAGAAGGTGGTGGTGATCTGCCTTCTTGGACCGCTGTGGATTGACCCATAATGCCCTTAGAGAGGGAATGCCAGAATTTTGACCCAGCGACACTGAAGGAACGGCCAATATATTTCCAAGTCTGGATGGCAAGCCACTTGAAGGAAACCTTGCCTGTGGTATTGCTCCCTTGTACCTACTGCCATGACCTTCTAGATGGAAGTGTTTGTGGATTTGGAAGATGCCGTCTCAGCAGCTTGTAGATGGTACACACTGCTGCTACTGAGCGTCGGTGGTGGAGGGAATGGAAGTTTGTGGATGTGGTGCCAGTCAAGCAGGGAGCTGCTTTGTCCCTGGATGGTGTCAAGCTTTTTGTGCTATTGGAGCTGCCCCCATCCAGGGCAAGTGGGGAGTACTGACTCACACTTCTGACTTGTGCCTTGTCGATGGTGGAGTCAAAAGAAGAACAATACAGCACAGATACAGGCCCTTCAGCACTCTAAGCCTGCGCCATCATGTTTTGCCCTTCCATGCTAAAACTGTCTTCACTTACAGAATCTGTATCCCTCTTTTCCCTTCCGATTCGTGTATTCGTCCAGGTGCTTCTTGAATGCTGTTGTTGTCTCTGTTTCCACTAATTCCTCTGACAACGTGCTTCAGACACTCATCACTCTGAAAAATGTGGCTTGCACATATCTTTTACGCATCCTCCCTCTGCACCTTGAACTCGTATCTCTGAATAACTGACCCCTCCACCCTCATACTTTCCACTCTATCCACACCATTCACAATCTTACAAACGTCTATCAAATCGTCCCTCAACCTCCAGCATTCCAGTGAAAACAAACCCAGTCTATCCAACCTTTCTTTGTAGCTAACATCCCCCATACCGGGCAACAGCCTGGTTAAACTTCTTCTGTACCCTCTCCAAAGCATCCATATCCTTCTGGTAGTGTGGTGTCCAGAACTATATGCAATATTCCCCTTGCTGAGTCAGGAGATGAATTAGTCACTGCAGGATTCCTAACCTCTGACCTGCTCTTGTAGCCGAATATTTAAATAACAAGTTAAAAGGAAGCCAGGGCGCTCTGCTATCCAATAAACCAGGACCGTAGTCACATACCACATGTAATATACACCCCACCATCTGGAGAATTATTTTTGGTGGGGAAAAGTACCATATTATATTAAGATAATTAAAGTTGGAATATTTGTATGAATCTCAGGGTCACTCTCGATCAGCAAGAGACTGGAACTAAGGGCTCTGGTAAAAGGTCAATGACTTGGAACGTCAAGCCTGTTCTCTTCACACACACACACATTGTCTGAATGCTTCCAACGAGTACAGTTTTAATCCCTCTAATTTATTCTCTGTGATCTCCACCGCGACACTCCACATGACTCTGTACGGAGGGGCAGGGTCACTTACGCTTCCAAAGTATTTGTCCAATAACTCAACGTAACGGTGGATGAGCTCTAGTGTCAGCAGTTCATTGTCTTGGTCCTCAATGGCACAGCAGAAGTAAAGGCTGGCATACCTGTGAAGGAGAGACAAAGAGGCACCATTTCACTTCCAACACTTACGGCAACTGTATAACAATTGCTTCTTGCGCAGGCAGGTCCTTACAACATTCAGGTTTCCACACACTCAGTGCGTGGAACTCACTTCCGCCCAACTCTGGGCGAACATAACGCATTGCCAAATACAATGCACACCGGATGTTCACAACATTGTGGTCAGACCATCTCCATTCCCATCTGTTCCTATCATATTGTGGAATGTGGGTGTTGTCAGAAAGGGCCAGCATCTATTGATTGCCCTTCATTGCTCCTTGAACTGAGGGGCACGCTCAAAGGGCAGTTAAGAGTCAACAGCGTCGCTGTGGGTCTGGAGTCATGTCGGCCAGACCAGGTAAGGATGGCAGATGTTCCTCCCAAGAGGAGGCAAACGGATCTGCTTTTTTCCCCTTTCACCAATAGCTACAAAGTACAGTCCCAGAGAATCTCAGGGCTGCGCTCTCGTTATAGAGGGACAGAGTGGGGGGGGAATGTGGGGGGAGGGGAGAAGGAAGATGGGCGGGAAGAAAAGCTGGTTGTCTGACAGTCAGCATCCAATTGGGCTAGGAGATGGTTCGGTTTCCAGCTCTCAGTCTAATGATTGCAGCGAAGTCAGCCGGTTTGACCTCATAGATTGAGAGTTCTCCGATTGGGGTTGTTAACCTGGTCTAATCAAGGAACCGCTGGCTGACAGATAGAAACAGGAGTCTTCTCTTTGTTGAGAAGGGCACTTGCTTGTCACTGGCCACTCGGGTGTTTCCTTTGTTCCTGGTGGTGGAAAATGAATAGATTTCTGCACTTGTTGTTCTTCACTATGTCCTACACCTGAACACACACATGGGTGCTGGGGAAAAGTAAGTACTACCGCTGTGAGGCGGTGGTGTGGGAGGAGGGGAAAGAAGAATAAAATAAACAGGAGTGTCAGGGGTTGTGTTACAAAAAAACACATATGTTCTCTTCATTCTGAGAGCTGGATCAGTGGGGCAGGATTCTCCATTTTGTGTTTGAGAGGGGACTGACCTCTGAACTGCCTGGATCAAAGAAAGAAAAAACACAGGAGTCTCAGAGGGAGCCAGACCAGCTTCAATTACTATGTATGCGTAAATAAAAGTTGACATGGCAATGGGCTTCTGGGCTCTGTGGAGTTATTTCACATACGATGGTGGCATACACAGAGACGGATGTAGACAGACTTTAATATTGCTGAAGAAAAGACATATTTGTTGAAGTTTTGCTTTGAAGTGCTCCTCAGGACAATTCGCATAAATACCAGAAGTATCAATGTATTTATTTTTAGTGTTGATGTAGGAGAGTAAATGGATAGTTTGGCTAATGGTCTCTGATTGGTAGAGCTGCACTAATGGAGAATGCCTCAGTTAATGACAACTGATAGTTAACTGCCAATTATTGTTTAAAATTTGAACCAAGCAAGTGGACACTGAATGCACAAGGTATTGCCCTAAGAAATAAACTGGGGAATGGCTATCACCTATTTTAGAGAGTCAGATTTTACACAGAGGGTGGCTTGAATTAGAATGAACTTCCTGAGGATGCAGTGAATGTGGGTACAGTTACAATGTTTAAAAGACATTTGGATAAGTACATGAATAGGAAAGATTTGGAGGGATATGGGCCAGGAGTAGGCTGGTGGGACTAGTTGCTTGGAATTATGTTTGGCAGGGACTGTTTGGACCAAAAGGTCTGTTTCCGTGTTGTATGACTCAATGACATGATGGCAGCAATCTGTCAATGGCAAACACCACTAGTGTCACATTTTGCTCCAACCTTTGAGATATGAGTTTCAGTGCCAGGTACGTGAGTCCCATATTCCAAGATCTGGCAATGGGATTATTTCAAACAACATGCATCAACAGTTATTCTCAATAAGCAAGGTAATGGCCTTTCCCAACCAGTTTGCAAAATTAACTGTCCAACATGAGTTGCAATTCCCTGACTGGACGACAATTGTGAAATAATCTGAATGCACAAAGAATTGCACTGACTCCAAATTTACAATGGTCAGGCTCACTGTGTTGTGAGTACTGGAAGCCACATAGATAATCGAGTTCTGTTCTTTGCAGCTAAAGCAAAGCATGTAGATTACTGTGACAATGTCGTGGCTGCAACATCTGTATTTTGTCCTTTTTTGCTGGAGAGGTTTAAGACAGAAGTAGAGAGCTACCTAGTGAAGGCCAATAAAGTAAACAGCTTGGGAGGGCTGGGTTTTACTTTTACAAAGTTGGAACAATAAAAGCAGCCTGAATGGGTGGGGTTAGGTTCCCATAGATTAATGATTTCTTTTTAAGATAGCTTTCAGCAGTTGCTGTTGGAGTTTCAACAGAGTTGGAAGCTGCAGTTAATGTCTCTGGGCTGCTACTGAATTTTTGCTTGATATTTTCTCTCTCTCTCTCTGCTGCTGGGTTGCGTGTGAGAAAAGTGATTACTTAACTGGCCTTTTTACAAAGGAGTGCGTTTATGGACTGTTAGTATATTTGAACAGTTAAATAGTAACGTTATTGTACCTATTATTCTGTAAAGTTTCCCAACAGAGTTAAGTTATTCCAAGTTCTTCTTTCTTTTGTTGCATTTTAACTGTAGCGTTTAAATACATCATGCTTTGCTTAACAACAAGTCGTTTGAACTGCATCAGAAACACAGGCTCTTTACATTTGCCTTCAAAAATAAAAAAAAGTTAGGATCTAGGCTACCTTCTTAAAATACTTTAAGGGAGTCTGGTCTGGTCCATAACATTACGGTTCAGTCTCTCAATGGTTAGCACTGTTGCCTCACAGTGCGAGGGACCCGGGTTCGATTCCAGCCTTGTGCAACTGTCTGTGTGCAATGTGCACATTCTCCCCCTGTCAACGCCGGTTTCCTCTGGGTACTTCAGGTTCTTCCATACTGGAGAAAGTGAGGACTGCAGATGCTGGAGATCAGAGTAGAGAGTATGGTGCTGGAAAAGCACAGCAGGTCAGGCAGCGTCTGACAAGCAGCAGAAGAATCGACGTTTCGGGCATAAGCCCTTCATCGGGAATGAAGGGCTTACGTTCGAAACATTGATTCTTGAGTTCCTCAGATGCTGCCTGACCTACTGTGCTTTTCCAGCCCCATACTCGCAATTTTCCTCCCACAGGCCAAAGATGGATTGGCCATGCTAAATTGCCCAGTGTTCAGGATGTTTACATTAGATGCATTAGTTAGGAGAAATGTAGAGTAATAGGGTAGAGGAATGGATCTGGATGGGATAATCTTCGGAGGGTCAGTGTGGAGTTGTTGGGTCAAATGGCCTGTGTCCACACTGTAGAACTTCTATGATTACACTGTGCCCTGTTGCAACTCAACAAAATGGATGATCATCATTCTCAGCTTTATTTCTTAGGCAGTGCCATTACCAGAGTCAAACTACCTGGTTTATAATTTGATTTCAATCCTGGCAGTTAACTGCCAGACATCATCAACTGGGGTCTTCACCATGGCAACACCTCCAATCAGAAGTCCACTTGCCAACCTATCAGCACTTGCCTCTCTTATAGCAAAGGGATAACGGCGACTATAGTGTGAAACCTTTTGCACATTGCCCTGTTGACTGCAAGATGAAGAGCTTCATGAAAATGTTGTAATGCAATGTATTTGGCTGCGCTTGCTTGCACATTACGTTAATGTGTGCCTTTTGCAGATTTTTGGAGAGGTGGGGAGGGGGGTCTGGCGGGGAGAAAGAGGATAGTTTGCAATCTGGGAGAGAACCAGAAGGGAAAGATCGGGCAGGGACAAGAGGGGCACGAGGGAGAAAAAAAACAGAGACAGACACTCTTGTGTAACATCTTGCCCGAATAAGACAACAGCTCCGATGCTGCAGCACTCCCTGGGTTTCACACGGGGAGTGGTGGCCTGGATTATGGCACTCTGGGTGTCTGGAGCAGGACCTGAACCAGTGACATTGAAGTCTGGAGGAGAAGGAGGAGGAAAACCCTACAGGGAGAGGTGACTTTGTTGGAATGGTGCGGGGGAGGTGGCTAGAACATATTTGTGGCTCATGCCGAATTGTTCTCGACTAGCTGAGCAAACACAGCGCTATCACAACTGAAAACAAAACAGCAAACCAAATCAGTCACGGATCGATGATCATGGAACAATTAAGAGACTCTTCTCAGCTCTGCTAAATAATTCCAGTCCTCTTCAAATCCCCAGCTGGGATTTGAAGTGCCGTACGGAGAGAGACAGATTGCAATCTGAAAGTCAATCGTTGGAAAGATGTGGTAAGAGTTTCCTAATTGTTGCACAGCCAGTAAAACCACTTATGGACCCTTCTTATTGAAAACTGGCTTCCTGGTCGGTTTCCAGAACAAGACTGCATTCGTACTTTATCTTTAGCAGAGCAAGATCCTTCTCAGTAGCAATACCACTTGCTGCATGCCTTCAACAGATCGGCTAGATCCTGTGATTGTTTTCATTTATGGGTGTTGCTGGCTGGCCAGCATTTATTGCCCATCCCTAGCTACCCTTGACTTGCATGGCCATTTCAGAGAGCAATTGAGAATCAACCCTGGTGCTGTGGCTCCAGAGTCACATGTAAGCCAAACCAGGTAAGGATAGCAGATTTCCTTCCCTGAAGAACATCCATGAGCCAGATGGGATTGTCTGACAATCAGCAATGGTTTCATGGTCATCAGTAGGTTCTTAATCCCAGATTTGTGTTTTTTTTTTAAAATTGATTTGAAATTCCATTGTTTGCCGTGTCGGGATTCAAACCCAGATCCCCAGAACATCAGCTGAGTTTCTGGATTAAGAGGCTAGTGATAATACCATTAGGGCATCACCTGCCTCTAAATACACTCATTCGCAAGTACATCCCCATTTCTGCACCATCACTTGGTCCTAATCCTGAAATATCCTTCCCACCAGGAGCACCCTCGATGGCCTTACACTGCATGGAGTGCAGCGGTACACAACCATCTTCACAAGGAACAATTATAGACGGGCAATAAATACCACTGAGAGAGTCAAACTGCTCAGTTTACAATTCCTGGCAGTTAACTAACAGACATTATTAACTTGTACATTCTCTGTGGCAACACCTCTAATCAAAAGTCAACCAATTAGCAGTTGCCTCTCTTACAATATAGACCAGATAGTGACGCTCACATTCCCTGAATGATGGCAAAGCAACAGAATCATAGAATCCATACAGTATGTAAACAGGCCATTTGGACATCCCTGGACACAATGGGCAATTTAGCACTGCCAATTCACCTAACCTGCACATCTAGGGGAGGAAACCCACGCAGACACAGGGGAAAACGTGCAACCTGCACATAGATGGTCAGCTGAGGTTTGAATCGAACCCTGGGTCTCTGGCACTGTGAGGCAGCAGTGCTAACCACTGAGCCACCCCAGGAATAAGAATAGAAGGATATGCTGATAGGACCACTGATAGGACACAGGTGGAGCAGAAACCTGAACAGCCCAGAGTCTGTGCTTTGAAGTGTCCTGCAACAGAAAGTGACCCACCTCTTGTAGACGATTTTCAGGTCCTTCCACTCCAGGAAGCTGCACATCTTGGGCTTGCGCCCCAGTACGATCTGCATCAGCTCCCGGCCCAGTTTCTTCTTCTCCTTCTCAGAGACGGCGGTGTACCATTTCTGCAATCGCAGCTTGCCTTGGCGACTGAACAGCAACATGAAGCGCATCTGTGAACCCAGAGCAGAGCAGGGTGAGCTGGGGAGGCGGCTGACTTTACAATGCTACCGCCTGGGAGTGGTGTCTCTGACACCCCAGAATCACACCCCATCCAAACCAGCCCCACAGCCTCCAGCTGGGGCTAAAACGTACACCTCATCAACTTTTCCAAAGCTTAAAAACAAAACTGGTCATTTATCACATTGGTGAGAGAGGGCTTGCTGTGTACCAATTTGCTGTGGAGCTTCCAACAATGTACCACTCAGAAAACCTTGTCAGTGGTCTTACAACACTTTGAGATGTCCCAAAGGATGTAATGGGCACTTTGTAAATCCAATCTTTTCTCTCTACTTGTTAAACACATCCAGAGCAAAGTCATGAAACCGCAGAATTTGGAGAATCCAGTTGACAAACAACATAAAAACCAAATCAAAATTGGCAAATGTGGCTTCACCATCTCAGTGATAATGTTGATTTCGGCACACATGCGACCCCCACAGGCAGCCTGCTAACTTTCACCTGTGTGAACAGCAAACAGATTCATATGCACAACTGAATCACGGCAGCAACAGCTTATCCCCTTTCATATCTGTAACGGTTATCACAGAAATGCTAGAGTGTGGTTACAGGCTGTTCAGCCTATCAAGTCCACGCTGCCCCTCCAAACAGCAGCTCACCTAGACCCACCCCCACCGTATCCTTGTAACCATGAATTTCAAATGGCTAGCCCACTTAACCTGCACATCCCTGGAAACTACGGGACAATTTAGCACGGCCAATCCACCCTAACCTGCACATCCCTGGGCACTATGGGACAATTTAGCACAGCCAATCCACCCTAACCTGCACACCTTTGGACTGTGAAAGGAAACCGGAGCATCCAGAAGAGGCTCACGCAGACATGACAGTCATCCGAGGCTGGAATCAAACTTGGGTCACTGGCGCTGAGGCAGCAGTGCTAACCACTGAGCCATGGTTTTTTTTAATCTTTCAAATTGAACAGGTTCTGCACCTGCCCTGGGAATGTTTGGTGAGGGCAGTGTAGAAGGAGCTTTACTTGCAGTTTGTAAAAAAAAATAGAGGGACCTTCTTTTCCACTTAAAAGGGTTGAGCTTTTCTCTTTATCTAACCTTGTGTTCTCCCGATCGTGGGAGTGTTTGATGGGGAACAGTAAAAAAGTTGTCTTATTTCAGTTTAAGAGTAAAGAGAGCTTTTTTTGCTCAGTTTAAATGAGTAGAGGGATTTTTATTTTCAGCTATTCTGTATCTAACCCTGTGCTGTCCCCATCCTGCGAATGTTTGATGGGAGACAGTGTAGAGTGAGCTTTACTCCATATTGATCTCCGCGCTGTCTCTGTTCTGGGAGTGTTTGCAGAGGAAAACCCGGAGTAAATGTCACTAACTTCGATAAACAACAAATTCAGCAAAATTACTGAATGTAGGAGACTCACTGAAAAGCTCGCTAACACATTCAGATAGTTGAAGTGCTTCACAGAACTGAGTTTAATCTGACTGCAATGACTCATATGAGCAAAAGCAATTATTTAACAAATCCCAACATACTTCCATGCAGAGATTAGATTCCCTACAGTGTGGAAACAGGCCCTTCGGCCCAACCAGTCCACACCAACCCTCCAAAGAGTAACCCATCCAGACCAGTTTCCCTCTGACTAATGCACCTAACACTATGCGCAAATTAGCATGGCCAATTCACTTGACCTGCACATCTTTCGACTGTGGGAGGAAACCACAGCACCCAGAGGAAGCCCACGCAGACACGAGGAGAACGTGCAAACTCCACACAGGCAGTTACCAGAGGCTGGAATCGAACCTGGGACCCTGGTGCTGTGAGGCAGCAATGCTAACCAATGAGCCACCATGCCCCCGCCTGAGCTGAATAACCAGTTAATCTGCATTTTGCAATATTGCACAAGTTAGCTGCCATGCGTTACATTACGACAGCAACTGCATGTCAAAAAAAAGGGACGACGCACTGGTGACACAGAGTGCTGCAGAACTCCCTCGGATTGCGAAAGGTTCAAGCGCAATTATTTCTTGATCGTTTTGCGGGAATGAATTCAATAATAGCTCAAAAGCTAAAGATCATTCCCCCTTTTTGAATCCATGCCAAAAGAAAGGAAGGAAACATTCAGCACACAGTTTTAGGCTTGTCGCTTACTCATCCACCAGCAGAACCTGAGGAGGACACGCCTGGTTGATGTACAAAGGTCGATCCACACGGCATCAGCCCAGAGCTGTTCAAAAGCAAATACTGTTTACAGAAGAAATATTAACCTCCAGTTACAATGAGGTCAATCATTCACCCTACTTCAAAAGGGATGGATGCCCTCAAGAGGTTTTATTTTTTGCAATTCTTAACAAAAATAACTCCCATGTATTGCACCAAAGCTTTAAAAGTGGCTTCCACTCGCAAAAGTGAACACAGAAATACGCCATTCAGCCCAACTCCCCCGTGCTGTTTTTCGCTCAACGCACATGCATCTCGCCTGTCCACACTCCAATCACCCCAGCACTATCTTCTTCTACTCCTTTCCCGCTCTCATCTGGTCACCCATTGAAATGGACGGACATCATTCGCTTCTAACTGCTTTCGGCAGTAGCAAACTCCCTATTCTCAGGAAGAATCTGTTCCTGAATTGCCGATTGGATTACTCTGCGTCCATCTTATAGTGACGGCTCCAAGCTCTGCTCTTCCCCACAAGATGAAGGAGCAAAAGTAGACCATTCGGCCCATTGAGTCTGTCCTGCCATTTAAAGGTAGGGTCCTGGGGAGTATTGCCAAACAAAGAGACCTTGGGTAGCAGGTTCATAGTTCCTCAAAAGTGGAGTCGCAGGTAGACAAGGTAATGAAGGTGGTGCTGCCACTTTACCACCATCTCCACTCCCTTACAAAAAGTCTTTCTGAACGCTTAAAGATTTCTTTCCCGTTGTCTGCCTGCCTCCTTTCACGACTGCAAAATGTGGCCGAGGTGTGTTTTAAAGGAGGTGGATAAGTTTACCTGGCTCAAGGAGAATCAAGGGATACGGGGGATGGAGGGCAGGATTCTGGGGGATTGAGCTCAATGATTGGCCATGATCCTACTGAATTGCAAACAGAGGGGCCGAACGGCCTACTCCTGCTCTTATTTCCAGGTTTCTCCACCTAAAGGAATGGAGACTCAGCCTGTCAACCCTTTCCTAGGGAGCATACACATGCTCTTTTATGATCAGCCTTGCAAATCATTTCCACAAATCCTCCTCTTGGCAACCACATGGGGAAAAAGAAACTCATCTGGTGTGGACACTTTGGTAAGTCAACCTGCCACTGTTACCCGGCCCATGCTGACACGCAACTCCAGACCCACAGCAATAAGGTGAGTACTGAATGTCCTCACAGGATTCACAGTAAATCTAAGTTCGCCTGTTTCACCCACATTCCAAGAAAATAAATAATCAAAACCATTTGAGCCCTACCCATCTGTTTGGGTAAACAGTAAACACGAAGGGACTCAACATGAAAGGGACCACTTCTGATGTGCAGAGCCAGAGTTTGTCCCTCTACCACCATTACCCAAACTGTTTATTTCTGTACTCATGTTTTCCTACATAATAGTGCTCATCAGTCAGCACTTCTTCCCCTTTGTTCTTCCATGGGACGTGGGCAGTATTGGGAGGGTGTTGCGCCTGTCCCCAATTATCTTTGAGGCTGAGCGGCTTGCTTGGCTATCTCAGAGTCAACCACATCGCTGTGGGTCTGGAGTCACATGCAGACCAGACCGGGTAAAGACAGCAGATTTCCTTCCCTAAAATGGGCACTGGTGAACCAAATAGGTTTGCACGGCCACCATGATTGACATGAACTTGGAAACTGATGTCGTGGGATTGGAACCGCATGCCTTCAAAGTTTCAGTCTGTCCGAGGGGATTATTAACCAGTGGCTTTACCACAATTTCCCAACTATTGCTAAGCACTTTGAAGAAGCATTAGTTTCTGATCTGTAAGAGGCCTCACCACAATCTCTAACCCCATCTCAGAAATATTCTCCAGGCTTGGCAACCTCCTCCGGCCCCCGAAACCCCTCCCTGTCCCTGTAAACTCCTCCAGCCTCCAACACCCCTCCCTGTAAGCTCCACTGGCCCCTGACATCCCTATCACTACAACCTCTCCAGCCCCTACACCCTTCCCTATCTTTGTAACCTCCTCCAGCCTCTACACCTCTCTCCCATCTCTGTTACATCCTCCAGCCCCTATGATCTTGTCTGATCTTTGGACTTGTCCAAATCTGGCCTCTTCAAATCATCCATATTTATACTTTCATGTTTGACAGCTGTCAAGAAGCCAAAATATTTCCTGACCATAAGATATAGGTGCAGAATTAGGCCATTTGGCCCACTGACGTTGTTCCACCAATTGATCATTGCTGACATGTTTCTCAGTCCCATTCTCCAGCCTTCTCCCCCTAACTCTTGACCCCTTTACTAAGGCAGAGTTAGGTTCTTTATTAAAGACACTCAATGACTTGGCCTCCACAGTCCTCTGTGGCAGTGAGTTCCACAGAGTCACCACCCTCTGGCTGAAGAAATTCCTCCCCTTCTCCATGCTAAAGGGTCAGTCCCTTTACTCTGAGGCTGTGCCTTCGGGTCCTAGTCTCTCCTTCTGATGGAAAGATCTTCTCCATGTCCAGTCTGTCTAGGCCCCTCAGTATTCTGGAAGTTTCAATGAGATTCCCCCCTCATCCTCCAAAACTCAATCGCTCAACCGCTCCTTATATGACAAGCCGTTTATCTCCAGGATCATCCTTGTAAACCTCCTCCCGACCTCCCCTTCAAGAGCAGCACATCCATTTTTAGATACAGGGCCCAAAAACTGCTCCCAATATTCCAAATGCCAGAGCCTTATACAGCCTCAGACCACCTCTGCTCTTGTATTCTAGCCTCTTGAAATAAATGCAAACTTGCATTTGCATTCCTAACTGCCAACTGAACCTACATGTTAACCTTAAGAGATTCCTAAACTAGGACTCCCAAATCCCTTCGCCTTCAGATTTCTGAAGTCTTTCCCTATTTAGAAAATAGCCTACATCTCTATTATGCATAACCTCACACTTTCTACATTTCCACCTGCCATTTCTAAGCCTATTCTTCTACTCTGTCCAAGTCCTTCTGCAGCCTCCCAGCTTGCTCAACATTAACTATTCCTCCACTGATTGTTATGTCAACTTCAAACTACAATGCCTTCAGATCCTTTGTCCAGATCGTTAGTGTATAACACGAATAGTTGTGGTCCCAACACAGACCCCTGCGGAATATCACTAGTATCTGGCTACCATCCAGATGTTTTATTTTCTGCCAGTCAGCCAATCCTCTATCCATGCCAGTACCTGATCCTTACTACCATGGGCTCTCATTTTATTTTTCAGCCTTGTGTGCGGCACCTTGTGAAAAGCCTTTTGGAAATCCATATTGATCTCTCTCACTAAGTCTCTTACTAACTTGCATGTTACTTCCTCAATAACACACACCTGATTATCAACACCATGCTCACATGGATCAGATTTACGAGAGAGGAGGAAACCAACAATCAACTCCTATTCCTGGATGTGATGATAGAAAGAACACAGAACAGTGAATGCACCACAAAAGTGTAAGGAAAGCCACACGCACCTGAACTACAACAGTAACCACCCAAACACACTTAAGAGAAGCTGTATTAGGTCCCTGTTCAAAAGGGAAAAAAAAAATGAGGACAGCAGATGCTGGAGACTTTTTGTCCCTGTTCAAAAGAGCTATACTACACTGCAGCACTCCCGATCTACAAAGGAAATAAAATCTCTACAGAGTATTTGCCAATGGATATCCCCTTAACTTCATCTGCAGATACCTAACAGACAAATAATGTGACAAGGACATGCCACAACCCAACTCACTAGCCACGCTACCTTACATAAAAACACATCTTGGAACTGACAGCCAGATCTCTCTGACCACTGGGATTCATGACAGTCCACAAACTGACAGCCACACTCAGACCACAACTCACCAGAACAAAAGACCCTATACCCATCATATGCAAGACTGATGTAATTTATAAGATTCCATGCAAAGACTGCATGAAACACTATATCGGGCAAACAGTCAGACAACTAGAAATCAGCATCCACTAACACCGACTAGCCACTAATTGTCACGACCAGCTGTCCCTAATAGCCACACACACAGATGACAGGGACCACAAATTCGATCGGGACAACACAACCATCATATGACAAGACAAACCGAGGACAGCCAGAGAATTTCAGAAAGCATGGCACCCCGTGAGTGGGCGGCACGGTGGCACAGTGGTTAGCACTGCTGCCTCGCAGCGCCAGAGACCCGGGTTCAATTCCCGACTCAGGCGACTGACTGTGTGGAGTTTGCACGTTCTCCCCGTGTCTGCGTGGGTTTCCTCCGGGGGCTCCGGTTTCCTCCCACAGTCCAAAGATGTGCAAGTCAGGTGAATTGGCCATGCTAAATTGCCCGTAGTGTTAGGTAAAGGGGTAAATGTAGGGGTATGGGTGGGTTACGCTTCGGCGGGTCGGTGTGGACTTGTTGGGCCGAAGGGCCTGTTTCCACACTGTAAGTAATCTAATCTAATCATCCACAGACTCCATCAACAAGCACATAGACCTAGACTCAGTATACCGGCCACTACAACAAACAACTGGAACCGGCAACTGGAAGCTGCAGGAACAGAACCAAGTACATTCTAGAAGACACAGGACAGCAGCACTTTACAGGAGGTTCTAAAAGCACTGAAGATGTCAGCTAGACAGGGAGGTGAAACGTCTGCAAACCAACTTCCCAGCTTGGTGAACATACCCACAACTAGTACCCAAGCTACAAATCTTTACACAAACCTTGAACTCCTTAATAAAGCTAATTCAATTCAAAGAACTCTAATTGATTTGTCAGGCATGTCTTCCCCTTGATGAAGCCAAGCTGACTCAGCTCTATTTTACCATGCACTTCCAAGTATTCCGCAGTCTCTTCCTTAAGAATGGAGTCTAAAATCTTACCAACGACCAAGGCCAGGCTAAGCTGCCTATAGATTCTTACCTTGCCTCCCTCCCTCCTTAATCAGGGGTGTTGCATTACTCATTTTCCAGTCTTCTGGGGCATTCCTTGACTCCAGTGATTCCAAAAAGATCATCACCAACACCTCCACAATCTTTCAGCTATCCCCTTCAGAACTCTGGAGTTTGGTCCATCTGGTCTGGGTGATTTCACCACCTTCAGGCCCAACAGATTCCCCAGACCTACTCCTTAGTGGTGGCACTACACTCACCTCTGCCCCCAACTCTTGAAATTCTGGTTTGCTGCTGGTGTCTTCCACTGTGAAAATTGATGCAAAGTGCCCTTCAGTTCCTCTGCCATTTCTTTCTTTCCCTATTACTACTTCTCCAGCCTCATTTTCCACTCTTGTCTCTTGCTCTTACCTTTAGTATCTCAAAGAAACTCTTTGAAATCTTCATTTACATTTCTAGCTAGCTTACTCTCCTGTCACATCTCCCTGTTTCTCTTCATTTAAGACACTCGGAAATCTACGACTTTAAACACATTGGTCACTTGTCCCAACATCTCAAGCACTTTGATGCCCTCACAGGGGTATACATCTGACCATGCTCCAGCTGTAACTTAGCCTTTTTGTTCATGGGAAATGGGTATCAGTGGTTGGGATAGTACTTATTACCCATCCCCAATTGCCCCTAGAGAAGGTGGTGGGGAGCTACCTTTTTGAACCACTTTAGTCTACAGGAGTTGGGGACACCAACAATGTTGTTAGGAAGGGAATTCCAGTGACATTGAAAGAACTGCTGATATAGTTCCAAACTAGTGTGGTGCTTGACCTGGAACTCGTAGGGGAAGGGCATCTGCTACCCTTGACTTTTTAAAGGTGGTTACTGTTGAATGGAGGGTGTTCCTTCTGAGCGCTTTCTCTGTATTAATCAGCAGATTTTGTCCACAGTAAGATTAATAAAACACAGCTGTAGACTATTTATAAATTCACCTGACTCTGTTTTATGAAGGGCAAGGGACCCACAATTAATCAGTAACATTTAGTCACTTATTAGGGGCAGAGTTCACTAAACACAGCATGATTCTCATGTTGCAAGGCTTAATTGTAATGAGGGCTGGTGCACGGTAATAATGCAAGATGGAACGCAGTCCATTGTGAATAATCCTGTTTGTTGCTCCTGTCTGCTGGCGTTCCACAAATTGAATAAAAAGAAGCAGGGGACATTTGCATTAATAGCATCGGTACTTTCCCTGAGAGCAGAGAAAGGGAACTTCAGTCTTCGGCACAGTCACAGTCAAGAACATTGGTCTGAACAAGCGGAACCGTGGTTCTCCTGAAACCCTGCCAATTCCCACGAAACGAGAAACAGCATTTCCATTTACTTTCTTTCGTCTGCAGAGTCGGTTAATTGACGGGAAATTTTACAGAGCTGTTTGAGGTGGCTGCCTCCATAACTCAGAGGCACACCTCTCGATCGTTTTTCCCCACTTTTCTAATGCAAAAAACACACCTCTCTTGGCGTATTTTGTCGCAAAAAGAATTTGATTTTTGAAAAAACAAGATTGCAGTTTTAACCAAACATTTTGCACATCTAGCTGCTCAGACTCTGCTTTCATCAAAGTCAGAGGAATTTAAAAAGGATGAAGGGAGGCCATTTGGCCCACGTATCCAACAAGGAGCCATCCAGCCTTGCTCAATCTCCAGCTCTTGCACTTTTTTTCCTTGCGGGTTATTTCATTCCAAATGCATATCAAAGTACATGGTAAACATGATGAGGGCTTCTGTCTTTCAGACAGCGAGTTACACAGCCCTATTTCTCTCTTATGTCCAGGGTCCATTTCTGTGGTTAAAGGCTTCCCAACAAAAAGGAATACACCCTTTATGTCTCTGGACCCCAAAACATTTTGTACATTTCAATCAAACCCACACCAAAAAAAAACCCTCTTCCTTTCCAACTTCTTCATAAATCTAAATATCTCCAGTCCTAGTGACAAACCCGCAAATCTTCTCTATACTCTCTCACGTGACCTCACCTTTTCTGTACGCAGAGAGTGGTAAGGGCGTGGAATGCCCTACCTGCTAATGCAGTCAACTCAGTCACATTAGGGAGATTTAAACATGGATGATTTTGGGATAGTGTAGAGGGACGAGCCTGAGAAGGACTTGTTCTGCGTGTATTGTTCTCTGTTTTATGTTCTATAGTACACAGCGTACATTTACATAGCAACAAAAATGGAGAACAAGCATCACAAGACTCGTCATAAAGAAGGGAAGAAGAGTTGAGGGAGAGACACGTTAAGGGATGTGTTCGAAAGTTTGGTCAGAACTGGGTTTTAAAAGGAGGGAAAAAGCAGAAGAGTTAGATAGGGAAACACCTGAGATTTTAACCCTGGAACATCAAACACTGAAAAGGAAATTACAAAAAGCAATTCTAACAAGTGTTGTGAAAGACATGGATAAGGTGAACATTTGTTACCCAACTGCACTTGAACAGAATGGTTCAATGGATCATTTCAGAGGGTAGTTAAGAGTCACTTACATTGTTGAGAGTCTGAACACCATGAGCAAAGTGAAACAGATGGAATTTTACAACAATCAATAATAGTTGCCATGGTCACAGTTACTGAGACTAGCTTTCTAGGTATTTACTAATGAACCTGCTCAGAGATGTTACGACACCCCTCTGGAGCAGTTGGGACTTGAACCCGGTCTTCTGGCTCTGGGGTTGGGACACTACACCACAAGAGCCCAAGACTAGCTTTCTATCCCAGATATCTTGATTAATCAAATTTTATCAATGAGTTGAATTTAAATTGCAACAACTTGAAATGGTAGAATTCGATCCTATGTCTCCAAGGCATTAGACTGGGCCTCCAGGTTATTAATCCAATGGCATAACCACAACACCAGTACCCCTCTGATTTACTGACCTGCCGATTATCATTTTCCTGTTCGTGTGAGCTTCTTGTGCATAATTTGGCTGCCATGTCTGCTACATGACCAATGAGGCTAGAGTGTTTGGTGGACTGTTAAGTGCTGAGGTTATGGAAGGTGACATGTAAATTGAAGTTCCTTCTTTCTTTTACCCACAACATTTTCATAAATTCTCTCATATATAAATTACATCAACACATACAAAAAAAACTAGCATGTTGCAATATAGCAGAAGCTGCAGAACATCAATCAGGCTTGGGTTGAGAAGTGGCAAGTACCATTTTCTCCACTCAAGTGCAATCACCATCTCAGGCCACTTGGCCTGTCATACCCAACAAGGTGGCATCCAACAGACCGACTGTCTGTGTGGAGTTTGCACATTCTCCCTGCATTTGGGTGGGTGTCCTCTGGCGCTCCTTTCATAATTCAAAGATGTGCAGGTTAGGGTGGATTGGCCATGGTAAATTGTCCACAGTGTCCAAGGATACGCAGGCTAGGTGGATTAGCCATCGGAAATGCGGGGTTACTGGGATGGGGTGAGTCTAGGTGGAATGCTCTTCGGAGGGTTAGTGTGGACTCGATGGGCCAAATGGCCTGCTTCCACACTAAGGATTAGCGAGTTTTGAGAAGATTTGTAGTTCACGTTGAGGCTCTGGATGTTGGTTTGCTCGCTGAGCTGGAAGGTTCATTTTCAGATGTTTTGCCACCATACTAGGTAACATCAGCAGTGAGTTCCCGGTGAAGCCTTTACCAGAGGCTCACTGATGATATTATGGTGGCATAATGTCTGAAAACAAACCTTCCAGCTCAGCGAGCAAACTTACATCCAGGACTGTAAAGATTCTATGAAACTTGGTGAATTGCAATACAGAATTGCTTGTGTCAAACAAGTATCAGCAGTAAGTGATTGACAGAGCTAAACAATTCCACATTCAACCAGTCAGATCTAACCTTTCTAGGCCATTGGTGGACAATTAAACAACCTAATGATGGGGGAGCCCACCACATCAGTGCAAAAGATGAGACTAAAGCCTTTGGAGCAGTCTTCAGCCAGAAATGCTGAGTGGATGATCCATGTCAGCCTCCTCCAGCATCACAGATACCAGTCTTAAACCAATTCAATTCACTCCACATGATAGGAAGAAACAGTTGAAGGCACTGAATACTGCAAAGGCTATGGGCCCTGAGAATATTCCAGCGATAGTACTGAGAATTGAGGTCCTGAAATCTCGACACCCCTAGCTAAGTTACAACAGTTGTTATAACATTGAAATCTACTCAGTAATTGGGTAAGTCACTCAGATGTCCAGTACACAAACAAGCAGAACAAATCCAACCTGGCCAATTACCACCATTCTCTGGGTAGAAGGATTCTTAACTTCCCTATCAATTTTATTAGTCT
This sequence comes from Chiloscyllium plagiosum, assembly GCF_004010195.1. Classification (NCBI taxonomy): domain Eukaryota; kingdom Metazoa; phylum Chordata; class Chondrichthyes; order Orectolobiformes; family Hemiscylliidae; genus Chiloscyllium; species Chiloscyllium plagiosum. Next base: position 3,424,766 of record NC_057757.1, read on the forward strand.
TTATTCTATATTGGTGTGTCTCAGGTTTGGACCCTCCCATAACGTTCCTTTGTCAGCCTTCATCTGGGGATATTTATAGTCCCGGAACTAAATATTTCATCTTCGTGTACCCTGGGGATTCCTCAATCTCTATTCCATCCCTAGTTGGAGTAGTGCTGCTTTAGGAATTACTGAACAATCTCTCCCAGTCTTCTGTTTCAAAAGAACAAAGTCTTGCCCTCCCATTCTCCTGGGAATTAGAGCAATTAAAATTTGCCATCATTAGTGCAATCTTATTGCCCAACAGGCAAGTGACACAGAGTAAACTCCGTTCCCAATTTGTGACAACCACCGCTATTGGGATCCCAAACTGTTCACTCCTTACAGCGAGAGATCACTAATGAAATTCACTCTGTGCCAATCGACCTTGTTCTGCACTGGGACTCAGAAGCCAGCACTATCCAGTCCAATTCTTGAGCACAGTAGCCAGCACACAGCACAGCAGGTAGCACACTCATGTCTTGGTCAGACAGTCCTGGCTTCAAGTCTCATTCTAGAAACCTGCGCACAAACTCTAGACGGGCCTCAAGTGAAAGCAAAAATTCCCACAGCACTATTTTGAAGAGGAACAGTAGAGCTGAGGAATGTTCATCCTTCAAACAACATCACTCAAAACAGACGGTATGGTTTTTCAGACATTGCTGTTTGTGGGTCAATGCTGCATATAAATTAGCTGTCATGTTTCTGCAAAAGTGACAAGACTTCCAAAGTACTTCACTGGCTGTTAGGGGTTTTGGAATGCTCCAACCTTGTGAAAGTCTCTATAAGAATGAAATATTTTAAATATTCTATCTAAATAACAGTGTTTGTGAAGACTTGGAATTATATAGTCATACAGCACAGAAACAGACCCTTCACTCCAACTCGCCCATACTGACCAGATATCCTAAATTAATCCAGTCCCACTTGCAAGCACTTGGCCCATATTCCTCTAAACCCTTCCTATTTATATACTCATCCGGATGCCTTTTAAGTATTAGAATTGTACCTGCCTCCACCACTTCCTCTGGCAGCTCATTCCATACACGCACCACCCCAAAAAGTTGCCCTTCATGCCCCTTTTAAATATTTCCCCTCTCACCTTAAGCCTATGCCTCTAGTTTTGGACATAGTACATGGAAAGAGCTTAATGTCCAACTAGAAATATTTCACTTGAATTATTGAATCCTGACAGAGCAGAAAGAGGGCACCAACCCTCTGAACTTTATCCCACTCAGACCCAGCCCTAACTCTGTAACTCTATTTTCCATGGCTAATCCACCTCACCTAAACATCCTTGGATTTTGGGAGGAAACTGGAGCACCCGGAGGAAACCCATGCAGACACGGGGAGAACGTGCAAACTCCACACAGACTGTTGCCCGAAAGTGGAATTGAACCCTAGGTCCCTGGCACTGAGAGACAGTGGTGCTAACCACTGAGCCACCATGCTGTGCCCCTCCAAATCACTCCCAACCCTCAATCTCTCACTGTAACAACTTGCATTTATAAAAGTACCTTTGATGCGGAAGGACTCCCCAGAGATACAGTCAGAGGGGTGCTGATTAGTTGGAAAGTTGACTTAATAGTTGAGATGTTGCCATGGAAGAAGTGATAAGAACTATTAGTTCCCCAAGCTAACAGGTCATTCAAAACAAGTTCAAGGCTTGAACTTTGCAGAAAATGGGTCGCTGCGGTATGAATGCATGTTGCTTCCAGAAAGCTTAAATGGGCCATCTACAATTTCAACCAATAATCCAAAGTTGGTTACCAATCAGCGTACTCCAGATTGTTCAGCAAGTACTGCCCATACACAAACTCCACTGGCAGACTTTCCGCTCTGAGGCTTGCTAGCACAGGCTGGTTGAGCAATGTCTGTACTTTGCCCTTCACAAAGACCCAAAGGAACACAGGGCTTTATTCAACTGGCCATTCGGTGGTAAACACAAACAATTGCCCAATTGTAAAAATTAAGAAGTGTTAATTTGCATGAGCAAAGAGAGATGGGAATCGAGCAGAACCAAGGCTACTCTTCTTGAGAGACGCGGTGCTCACGTCTGAACATTTATTGTCTGACCCCATTGCAGACGCCTCAAGGCATCAGTTCTAAGTAGGACAGAGGAACTATTTCTGGTGCATGTCTCACTAGTTCAAGTCCAGTTTAATTTATTGCTACCTCCAGTTATAACTTCTAGGAGGGTTTCAATTCACAGATGGTGTCCATCAAGCAACAGTCCAATTTATCCCTCTGTGACCTAGAAGATAAACATACTGTTGTGTGCAAAACACAGCTGAATAGCCCATAGCAAACAGAAACCCCAAACGGTGTATATAGGTCTCACAACTTGCTTGATTGCCTGGGGACTTCGTGGAGAATTATATACACATTCTCCAGGGGAGGGAATGTTTGGTTCAAGGTGGGGGGGCTGGGGTTAGGACTTGCAGGTTTGAAGGATTTTCTCCCCTGCAAATGTCCTGCTTGAATGATACCTCCTAATCTTGCAGATGCATGATAAAGCCAAGCACAGATTACATTAGAATGGTTTTGGTACAAAAGGAGCTGTAGGTTATTATTAAACTGGAGAGGGAACAGTAAAGATTTACCAGGATGTTGCCAAGAATGGAGGGTTTGAGTTAGAAGAGGCTGGGACTTTTTTCACTGGAGCATAGGGGTTAGAGGGGTGACCTTACAGAGGCTTATAAAATCATAAGAGGCATAGATAGGGTGAATAGCCAAGGTCTTTTTCCCAGGGGACGGGAGTCCAAATTTAGAGGGACATAGGTTTAGGGTGAGAGGGGAAAGATATAAAAGTAACCTAAGGAGCAACGTGTTCACACATAGGGTGGTGTGTGTATGGAATGAGCTGCCAGAGAAAGTTGTGGAGGCTGATAAAATTACAAGATATAAAAGACAACTGGATGGGTATATGAATAGGAAGGGTTTAGAGGGATATTGGCCAAATGCTGGCAACTGGGACTAGATACCTGGTCAGCATGGACGAGTTGGACTGATGGATTTGCTTCCCTGCTGTACAATTCTCTGACTGTTTTTTTTTTAAATACATTTTTATTGGAATAATAGATTTTTTAATATTACAAAACAATACAATTCAAAACAATAAAAAAAACAAAAGTAAAAAACCCAACCTACTCTCATGTACCAATGTATAAACATATATAGAAACAACTCTCTGACTCTAATCTTCACTTCAGATGCTCTTTTGATGCTTATAAAAATAAATCAAATTGCTCATTAAAGCAATGGAGGGCCAAAGGTGGGGCAGTAGGAAACAGCAGGCAGTATCCAGCTCCAACAATGACATTGGAAATCAGAGGACAACAGCAAATGGGATGAAGGGAGGTCTGGGAACTTGCACATAACATAAATGGATAGATTGGGTGAAGCTGACAGGAACCGTCAAGAGAGAGGAGAACAAACAAGACTGAGAATGGAACGGAAGGAAGAGCTGATGGGAGCGAAATGGGAAAGGGGGCGGGAGGCAGCTTGCACAGAGCATAAACGCAGCCTTACGACAGATGGGCCGAACAGCCTGTTTATGCTCTTGCAGACTTGAAGCAAACACAGGAGGAGCCTTTGTGCTTAATTCAATTATCTAGTAATTATTTTAATTTTTCAAGGGTAATTACTATAATAAAGGTACTGCTGGCATTTTGGCGGTTGCAAACTGCTTAACTGTCGATCTGCAGTGCGTGGGCTGAAAAGATGTGAAGTTAGCTGAGTCGAGGGGTAAATAGTTGGAAAGTTGAGAGTCAAACTGCATGGAAACAGACCCTTCAGTCCAACTCGTCCATACTGACCATAATCCCAAACTAAATTT